>NC_060271.1:107920842-108022989 GCF_021613505.1 Equus quagga
ACAGTTCTACACCCACACTTAGAGAAAGCAGCTAATGTTCCCTCGGGTCTGGCAGGCCCCGTGCTGGCTCTTCCGATGCCTCCTCTGGTCCTTATCCTTCGTTCACATTTCACTGCTCCTCTCTTCTGTAGGCCAGAAGGCCACCTCTCAGCAGTCCCCATTTTAATTTCAGACTCCGCTTCTGCAATTTCCTTAGCTCCCGAGCAAATCCAGTTGGCGCTCTGCTTTCCTAGTGCTTGGCCTTGACATTGAGGGAAAAAGCAGAGAAACGCAGGCTGGACAAAGAGGTGGAGGAATAAGGCTGATTGTTTATTGTCGTGTTTTCCAATGTGGTTTCCAGAAACTTACTGCAATAAAAAGCAGAGGGAGCCTGCCTGCCACTTAGTTTTAATTTCTAACTTCAAGAGAAGGTTCTGGAAACATCTATCTAGGCTTTGTTAACAAAAACCAACAAAAACTGTCCTCCTTCCTCCATGCCCCACCAGGCTCATTTTCGTTGTGACAGTGTGTCAGTGAGCTCAGTTCACGATCTGGCTCTGCAGAGTTCAGGAGTTTCTCACTTGCTTTGCTCAATCCCCCTCACTTCCCTGTAGGCCGAGCTCAGATTTCACCTTCTGAATGAAACCTTTCTTGACCACCCTGTTTAATACTCAGCCTGCCCTCCCTGGCACTCTCACCTTGCCTTATCTTGCTCTACTTTTTCTATTTTTCTTTTCCATACCACGTATCTCCTGTTAATATAACATAAATTTAACCTTTTAATCTGGTTTATGGTTTATTGTCTGTCTTTACCAGACCCTGCTCCCCAGAATGTAATTGCCACAGGGATGGGCATCTTTATGTTGCCAGAGTAGTGGACTATCTAATCAGCCCGCTGGATTTTCCACACAATATCTGTGTGGTCTAATCGCTGCCTAAATAAACAATGCACTCGCAAAAAGAAGTTAGTTCATTGCTGTCCTATAGACCTGTGCTGTCCAATAAGGTAGCCACATGTCACATGTGGCCATTTAAAGTAATTAAGATGAAATAAAATTAAACATTCAGTTCCTCAGTCACGCTAGCCATATTTCAGGTACTCAGTAGCCACATGTGGCTAGTGGCTACTGTTGTGGATAGCACAGACGTAAAACACTTCCATCATAGTAGAAAGTTCCGTTGGATAGTGTTGTTATAGATGAATCAACTTATCAACTTAGCTGATTTTTTATTTTATTCGATGGCTAACTATATGTTTAGTATCTACTTTGAGTAAGGTGCCCTGATAAGAAATATGAGCTGTGCAAGGAAGACTCAGAGATCTTGCCTCTTTCAGGAAATAGGTCTGAAGATAAATATAATATGAAGATATGTATCAAGAGCCTTGAGGCAGATACAGATCAAGTGTTGCAGGAATTCAAAGGAAAGAAAGATTTGTATTTTCCAGTTTAGGGTAGGAAGTCAAGGAAGGCTTCTTGGAGGAGGTGGGTCTGAAATAGAAAACTGCCCATTACCTCAGTTCTGAAGCACAGAACACTCAACACTTTTAAGAAAACTAAAGGAGAGAACCTGTATAAAGTAATCTTCTGGTGGGAAAGTTAACGGCAAACAAGGAGATGCAAAGTTATAGTTCCCATGGCTTAGGAGTTCTGCTTTTGCTTCTCCCCCACTTCTGCCTCGGGACAAGCAGTCCCCACGTCTGCTGAAACAAAGACTTTTGGTCCTGGTGTCCTCTGCTTGCACAGAGCTGAGAAAAGCATGTGGGGACGAACAAAGCTTGGCTGGCTGCTTCTCTAATCCTTTCCCTCTGTGTCGGAAGTGCAACCCAAGGAGGGTCTTCTCCTTGCAGGACGAAGCTTGAAGCCTCCACCTAAAGAGCTGTATTGAGGGATGATGAGTGGTTGAATGCGGTTTTTCAGACACCCGAGATTCTCCACGCGGGGGCTCGGTCCCTCCTTCCCCCGAGCCCACAGGGGCTGACTCACATTGACCTGGCCGTCACCCATAGGTGGAGAACCCAGTGCTCCCAGTGGAAAATAAACTCAGGTCGAAGGAACAAGGCATACGAGGAGAATAGTTATTTCCAAAGAAAAAAATTAAATATCCAAGAGCCAGTGTGGCTCTCTAATGCCACGAATACAAGTTGAATATTCTCCTGAATGTTTTTTCTGATACTTTTCAATGGGTTCCATCAGCCGCCGGTTATCTTGGTAGATGCATCTTCCTTGCTTTATACCAGAGGTCAGCAAACCGTGGCAAAGGGCCCGATCCGGCCCATTGCCTGTTTTTATACAGTTTGGGGGCTCTGAATGGTTTCTGTGTCTTTAAATGGTTGGCAAAAGTCAAAAGAAGAATAACATTTCATGACATGAACATTTTATGAATTTCAAATTTCGGTATCCAGAAACATAGTTTTGTCAGAACACAGTCACACTCATTTGTTACTTATTGTCTATAATTGTTTTCCCACTACAAGGGCAGAGTTGAGTAGTTGTGACAGAGACCACATGGCCTACGAAGCCTGAAATATTTACTATCTGGCTGAGTACAGAAAAAATTGGCCAACCGTGGTCTATACCCTCAACTTATCAAGGCCCCGACTAATAATGCTAATAATTGCCTCAGGCTTCTCAGACACTTTCTGGCTGACAAAGCACTCCCCCAGGCATCTTTTCCACCTCTGCCTTGAGTCACCCCGGACTGTGCCAGAGCTCTGGCAGGCTGATGCTGCTTCCAGAGAGACGTGAACCCACAAAACCAAGACCCCAAGGGAGGTCACCAGGGAGCAGAAAGAAGTCAAAGGCATTTTTCACAAAGGCAAAATGCCAGATGGTTTGAAAATGTAGGCGTTTTATTACAGACTAGAGAATACAGCGGTAAAGTCAGACAAAATTCAGACCCATGCAGTAGAATAACATCGCCAAAACAAAGCCGAAAAACAGATGGTGGCTTAGGACTTGAAGTCCTTGCTCAATTTTCTTCCTCCTGAGCTGTTTGGTCTCTGTGATTTTATACGGAATGAGAGTGTGCCACGGTTTCACAAGTCTTATACACAGCCTAAGAGAACACAACAAGCAAATAAGCAAAATTCACCCTCTTATATGGTCACAGGGGAGACTCTGAAATGTGTTTTTGGAGAAATCTCGTATGTCCTTAAGTGCAGAGCATAGCAAATCATGTTTTACTACACATTCAGGGCAGCTAGACCATTCTTAAGTCAAAGTCTAATTTGTTTCTAAACATTGTTAGATTGTTATAAAATAAAAGTGTTATAGAGGCCAACCTGGTGGCACAGTGGTTAAGTGTGCACATTCTGCTTTGGCGGCCTGGGGTTCGCCAGTTCGGATCCCGGGTGTGGACACGGCACTGCTTGGCAAACCATGCTGTGGTAGGCGTCCCACATATAAAGTAGAGGAAGATGGGCCCAGATGTGAGCTCAGGGCCAGTCTTCCTCAGCAAAAAGAGGAGGATTGGTGGCAGATGTTAGCTCAGGGCTCATCTTCCTCAAAAAGAAAAAGGGTTATAAAAATAAACATGTTCAGAGGTGTTCGTTTTCTACTCAAGGAGACACCCAACTCCCCTCACACAGTGTGATGGATGCTGTAACCAAGAAATGCATGAAGTACTATGGGAATAAAGATGAGGAAATACCTCAGCCTTCTAGAGAATGTGGGGAGTTGTGGATTAGGAAAGACTCCACAGAGGAGGTGCCATGTGAGCTGTACCTAGAGAGATGCTTAGGAGTTGACCAGAGAGACACAATACTGGGAAGGGGGCTGAGAAGATCCTGGACAAGGCCCTGGGTGTGGAAGGGCATGGTCATCTGTCTTATTCCCTGCTGGATCCCCAGTGCACGGTATAGTGCTAGCATCTCATATGTTTCAATAAATATCTGTTGAATACGTGAATTTGATGTGCTTGTGGGTGGCGATAGTCCAGGTAGAGTGGGGCAGTGTGTATTTGTAGGCTTAGTAACATGCTATTTGGGAACCATTTTAGGGCCTAGATGAGACTGATTTTTAACTTAATATTTCAGGTGTCTGTGGGTAAATGAATGGCACATCTTGGGGCCATTGGAAGTAGCTTGTACTCTTTCTGCAGCAGCGTTTATTAGCTAATAGTACTAAGAAACCCAACTGTGAATGAAATGTCATAATGGCCACTTGTCGTTGAATGTTTGGTCGTAGGTAAGACAGGCTGTGGGTCTTTGGTAATTGTATTTGGAAGGCACTATTTTTTCTTTCACTCAAAAAAGCATATCACAATTCAAGTGAGAAAAATTATGTTACTATAGGGATAATATTAAATCAACCACTCTTACTCTTATTTATTTTTAAGGGACATTATTTGCACTTGCTGGTACTCTCTTTTTAGTAACAAATTACTTTCAATCTCACAATGAATTAAAATATAGTAACTGGGATTAAGAACCACTGCTTTGAACTACAGAAGAGCCTTGACATTGGCAGACTCGGCAGTCATGAAGTTAGTGTCTGAGGATTTGTTCCACAGAGTGATTTTGCTGAGGCACAGATTTGAATCCCATGGACAGGCAAGCCCAGAGTGAGAGCGTATCCATTAGCTAGTGAGCCCAGCCCACTGCCCACCTGCTCAGGTCAAAGTAGCGATAGTGTTTTCTACTTGACTTCAGAATCCTTGTAATTCTTGAGAACTGATAAAAAAAAAAAAAAAAAGTTTGTAGAAAATGGCCCCAGAAAAAACAGCAACTGCTGGTGATGGCAGTGAAAAGAAAGAGAAGCAGTGGTCTGACAAAGTTCAGGTTCGTAAATGCCTATAGGGAATCACTATGAATATGAAGGTCATTTAAAATTTTCATTTCCACTTGATTTCATTGTAAAGAGGAAATTTAAAATTCCGTAATCATTCGCAAACGCCTCCAGTCGTATCCCTGTTGTATATGAAGGGTTGACAATATCTTCAGTACTCCCCTGGCAATTGTTTTCCACCCTGAATTTGCATGACCCTGAAGAAAGGATTGGCAAATCAAACATCAAACCAGACTCAGTCTAATTGCATAAATTCCAGATTAATGAAGCTAATGACGTTTCATGCCCTGAAGTAAGTCTTAATCCTTGTCACTGGTGTTGGTGACGTCTTTCCTGAAGAGGCTCGTTGCCCGGGGCACAGCCAGCCACACAAGGCCACGTTACAGCTTGTTCTTCTCTCTCTACAACTCCAATTCTGGCACTAATAAATATGTGCCCTTCATGATACTTTCCAGGTAATTTTTCCAGGTGGAAGGTTGCAGAAGCAGAGGATTACCCAGTAGCCTGCTTCCTCTCTCTCATTTCCTCTTGCTTCTTAGGCATCAACCATTTGAGGGTTGCCCACCTTGAGTTCTAAAGTTCAGTGAATCTCCTTCATAGCCAGGAAGCTAGACTCAGATTAAGAATTACTATTCAATTTCAAATTGTGATGTTTCTGTTAGAGCACATTGGGAAGAAGTCATAAACAAAAATCACAGGAATGATCACCAAAAATTAAATAAGAAGTTATTTTGATTCCTTAAACTTACGTCTTTTAAGAAGTATCTTGCTTTCACAGAGTGCTTCTAACTTTTTAAGATCTTTTTATATTCATTACCTGATTTTCTGTTTACATGGATCCGATTGATGATAATATAAATCATAATAATTCAATAGAATAACACATGTTGTTATACCAGTTCAAGAGATGAGGAGGTTAAAGTAATCACTCTGAGCCATATGGTGAAATGGCCCTTTGTTTTTACATTAAGAAATACCTGTGGAGTTCATGCAAAATCATGTTTTCTCTCCATTGCAAGTTCTTAATGAGGTGATCAGGAGCTCTGTTAGAAATTGAAACATGGTAGGATATCTGGGCCAGCTTTTCTGCCCAACTACAAACTAGACTGCATCCCAGTCAGGCAGGGTATAGGCCCTATGAAGCTTTTAAGCCTCCACAAAAACATCCGACATCTGAAAAAAAAAATGTAATGGGCTGGTTACATTGCTTGCTTTTTCAGGAACATGAGAGGAGAATCAGACACATTGGGGTTATGTGGGGGATGGTATATGGAAGGAGATATATGTTCAGGGAGGCATTTTTTCAAAGTAGGTGATACTTAGGCATGTATATATGGCCACAGTGGTCCAACAGAGAGAGAGGGAAGGACAAGGCAGGTCAGGAAGGAACTGGTTGTAGGAGTGACGTCCCTGAGAAGGCAGTAGGGCATGAGATGCAGGGCACATGGGGATGCTGTTCTAGGTACGCAGAGCTCATGTAATGTGGGGTTAAGAGCTTTATTCAAATCTTGGGTTCAAATCTTGCCATTTTGTAGAAATGTGTGAATTTGTGTAAGTTAACCTCTTTAAGTGGCCATCCTGTCGGGTGTCAAACAAAGGGTAAAAAGTCTCAATTCAATGATTGTTGTGAATAGTCAAGCAAATAATGCATACTACGAGCTTAGCGCAGTACTTGGAATAAAGTAAGCCTGCCAAAAATGTTAGCTACAATCGTAATAATAATAATTATTATTGTTAATATTAGGCACAGAGACTGGGGAAGCAAGATGACGAGAAGATGTACAAATTATGGTCTCTGCCAATGAGGAGTTGAAAATTCAGTGTGTGAGAGAAGTGTGTAAACAATGGTAACGCAGAGCAGAATTAAGTCATTGCTTCCACAGCCTTCACACTTCCCCCTCAGCCGGGATTTAGAGGCTGGTGAGAACCCTGGAGTGTCATTCCTGAGGAAATAGGACTGGACCCCTAGGAGTCCATTTGATCTTCCTCTTGCCTCCTTCACAGCAGGATGGTCCAGTCTACCATCAGGGCTTGGTGGCTCTTGCCAGCCTCTAGCCAATGGCCCTAACTCTCCCTTCCTACTCACCTTTCTTCCCCCGACTCTCTCTCCTTCCTCCTGCACAGAGAGAGAAGGAAGCTGCTCCTGAAGAGGTGAACTTTCCAAGTCTGATTTGCTCCAGCCCAGGGGATGGAGTAATAAGTGACAGTCCCTCACACTGTGAAGAGACCAGCCTCATTTGATAAGCAGCTTTCTGAGAAAGAGGACGGGACTGTTCTCTATATTTTATAGACTAGAAAAAAAAAACACAACCCACAAGATACGTTATGTCAAGGAGCAAGTAACTCAAGGTCATCAGCTAAACTTTCTTCATTTTATATCCCTATTACCTAACACCATGCCCGACAGTGAGCAGGTACTCAATACCCGTTTGTTGAACGATTGGAATTACTTCATCAACCTATTAAGCCCATATGTTCCAATCTATCATTGAGCTGTGAATGGATCTCAGGCCTGCCAACTCAGAGCTTTGTATTTCTCATGAATCTTAAGTTGCAACGGGTTTGGCGCTAATAAAGCCTCCCTTCTACATCATCTCTGAGGGCTGGCCAGGATGTAGTCTAGATGTTTCTATAACCTGCTTCTTCTGCAGATCAGCCCCAGAGGAAGCAGCTTTTACCCAGAAGGATTCAGGGCTGCCTGGTGGTTCTATCATGTGTTAGACATTATTTTCCGGATGTGTTGACTCCAATTTTGAGTCATTGGCCTTCTTTTCACAGCTGAAGCTCAGTGCCAGGCTTTTACAAATCAGCTCTGGGCCTTCTCAGTAGTTCATTCCTCTTTACTGCTTAATAGAATTCCATTGTATGGATATACCACTTTTGTTTATTCACTCACGAGCTGATGGACATCTGGATTGTTTCTGCTGTTGGGCTATTATGGATATTGCTGTTATGAACATTCACACACAAGTCTTTGTGTGGACATATTTATATAAACCTATCTTTACCTAGGTATTCACCTTTCCCAATACTCTATTTCTTTATGTGAATTTACTTTGCATCTGACGACATTTCCTTTCAGTCTGAAGAACTTATTTCAGTATTACTTACAAGAAAGCTCAGCTATCAATGAACTCTGTGTTTGTTTATCTGGGGATGTTTTTATTTCACCTTCATTTTTGAAGGATAGTTTTGCTGGATGTAGAATTCTTGGTTGACAGTTTTCAATCCAAGAGTTTGATTATGTCAATCTACTTCCTTCTACTCTGTATTTTTTCATATGAAGAGTCAGCTATTAATTGTTGTTCCTCTGTACATAATGAATCTTTTTTCTCTGGCTGCTTTCAAGATTTTTCTCTTTATTTTTGGTTTTTAACAGTTTGACTATGATGTGCTTAGGTGTGGATTTCTTTTTATTTATCTAGAGCTTCTTAGTATGTAGATTAATGTTTTTCATCAAATTTCGGAAGTTTATGGCTGTTATGCATTCAGATATTTCTTCTCTGTTGCTGATATTTCTGCTTAGTTTTTAAAAAATATTATTCTTATTCTTATTCTTAAGCCTGATTCCCTTGGAGTTTTCCCCGTGACAGCATAGCTTAGTGGTCAGACAATGACTGGTTAGAAGTTGTGCTCAAATACTTTGAGTCCAATAGCCTTACATCCTTTGCCAACGAATCTTCGTGTGTGTTGGAAAATACACTAAGGTTTAGATAGTTTACAAGTCTACCCCAGACTTTTACTTTCTTTCAAGCTCTTTTGTGTTTTACAGGTGCAAGGACTCAAGTTCAGCCAGGGATGCGTGAATAGCTAGGGCCCTCTCTGGTCTCTCCTGGGAGGGACGTAGCCATAGGCATGTGTGCAGCCTTTCAGTCTACCAGGGATACGTGGGAACTTACAATGTCTACCTCCTTTCCAGGATTATCATGTTAAATTTCTCACTAGTCTGTCTCTCTGTTTCTTGCCTCAACCAGGGTCACCACTTCAGGCTAGCTGTGATGTTGGCCTTTCCTGTTTGTTTCTCACTGAGATGCTATTGTTTATGGCAACGCCCACTGGCGTTGGATTTTTCCATGCTTTGTTCCAAATCAAGTAGGCAGCCCTGGCAGAGAAGCTACAAGATTTCATTGCTTGCCCCACCCTGGTAGAACTACCACACAAATTGAGTTAGAGGTAGGGACGAGAGAGAGCAACTCCAGGCAAAAACGCTTCAGATTCCCATTGTTCTTAGCTAGAATTCAGTGATTTTTCTTCAATTAATGCTTCTTAATTTGTTACATGCCTTTGATCAATTTCCAGAGTCCTGAAATAGTTGTTTTCACAATTTTGTCTAGTTTTATCGTAATTTTAGAGGGAGAGAGTTTCCAGTCTCCTTGCCCCACCATTAAAGAAGTCCTGCCTGTGAGGAATCTGTTGCCCTTTCTTTTTTAAAGATCAGGCCAGGTGAGATGCAAACCATCAAGCTCAAACACGCATGAATAGAGCTTGTAAGTCTAGTAAGCATTGAATGTAGTACATATACCAGCAGCTAACATTTATCCCGCACTTTCTATTTGTCAGATCTGTGCTAAGCATCTTACAGGCATGATCTCCTCTAATTCTCAAAGAAATACAGAACCTGGTTCAATTCTTGGAGATCCCTTACTAATTTCCTTCCCAAGGGATACCATACAAAGAAAAATAATGCCCCAAATTTGATAACTTAGATGAAACAGACTAATTCCTTGAAAGATGCAAACTATCAAAACTCACACAAGGAGAATAGATAATCTAAATAAGCCTGTATCCACTAAAGAAATGGAATAAACAGTTAATAACTTTCCAAAAAAGAAAGCATCAGGTTCAGATGGTTTCTCTGGTGAATTCTACTAAACACCTAAGGAAGAAATTATATGAATCACCTCCAATCTCTTTTAGTAAATAGAAAGAACACTCCTTAACTCATTATATAAGGCCAGCATTAATTATCCTAATATCAAAATCAGATAAATAGAGTACAGGAAAGGAAAACTACAGACCAACATCTTTTGTGAACATAGATGCAAAAATCTTTAAAATATTAGCAAGTCAAATCTAACAGTGTATGAAAAGAATTATACATCACAACCAAGTAGGATTTATTCCAGGTTTGCAAGGCTATTTTCTCATCTAAAAATCAATTAATGTAATCGCCTGTATCAGCAGGCTAATGAGGAAAAATCATATCATCATATCAATTTATGCAGAAAAAGCATTTGAAAAAAATCCAACACCCATTCATGATTTAAAAAAACACTCAGAGGGGGAGGGCACAAAGGGGGAAGAGGTGTACCCACAACATGACTAACAATAATGTACAACTGAAATCTCACAAGGTTGTAATCTATCATAACATTAATCAAAAAAAAAAACACACTCAGAAAAGTAGGAATAGAGGGGAATTTTCTCAACTTGATAAAGAAGATTCACAAAAAGCCTATAGTCAACACGATAGTCAATAGTAAGAACTGGATACTTTCTTCCAAAGATCAGGAATAAGGCAGAAATATCTCCTTTCACCACTCCGGTTCAACATTGTACTAGAAGTCCTAGTTAGTACAATAAAATAAGAAATGGACATAAAAGGTATACAAATTATGAAGAATTAAATAAAACTGTCTTTGTTTGCAGATGACATGATAGTTTATGTAGAAAATCCAAAAGAATTGACAGTAAAACTCCTGAAGCTAGTAAACAAATAGAGGAAGGTGGCAGGATACAAGCTTAATAAATAAAAGTTAATTGCTTTCCTAAATATCTGCTACGGACAATTGGAATTTGAAATGGAAAACAATACCATTTATAATAGCATACAAAAAAGAAATACCTAGGTATAAATCTAACAAAATATATGCACAATCTGTATGTAGAAAACTACAAAACTCTGATGAAAGAAGTCAAAGAAGATCTAAATAAACAGTGAGATATTCATGTTCATGGATTGAAAGTCTCGATATATTAAGAAGTCAATTCTTCCTAACTTAATTCGTAGATTTACTGTGGTTCCAATAAAAATCAAACTATTTTTAGATATTGACAAACTGATTCTAAAGTTTATAGGGGAAGGTGAAAGAACCAGAATAGCCAATACAATACTGAGAACAACAAAGTTGAGGACTAACACCACCTGACTTTAGGACTAACTATAAAGTTATATGACAGCATGGTGTTGATGAAAGAATAGGCACAAAGATCAGTGGAAAACGAGAGGGAGCTCAGAAATAGATCCACATAAATACAGTCAATTGATATTTGACAACAGAGCAAAGGCAATTCAATGGGGAAAGAATAGTCTTTTCAATAAATGGTGCTGAAACAACTGGATGCCCATATGCAAAAGAAAAAAAACAGAGAAAGAAAAGAAACCTAGATACAGATCTTACAGCTTCCACAAAAATTAACTTAAAATGCATCACGTACCCAAATGCAAAATGCAAAACTACAAAACGTCCAGAAGAAAACAGAAGAAAACCAGGGTGACTTTGGTTTTGGTGACAAGTTTTTAGATACAACAACAAAAGCATAATCCATGAAAAAAAATGGTAGGTTGGACCTTATTGAAATTAAAAAGTTCTGCTCTGCAAAAGTCACTGTAAAGAAGTTGAAGAGACAAGACACAGACTGAGAGAAAATATTTGCAAAACACATATCTGATAAAGGACTTGTATCCAAATTATACAAAGAACTCTTAAAACTCAACAATAAGAAGGCAAACAGCCAATTAAATAAGAAGGGGAAAAGATCTAAATAGACACCTCACCAAAGAAGACATTCAGATAGCAAGCAAGCATAAGAAAAGATGCTCATTATCACTTGTCATTAGGGAATTGCAAATTAGAACAACAATGGGAAACCACTACACATCTATTAGAATGACTAAAATCCAAAACATTGACAATAGCAAATGCAGGTGAGGATGTCAAGCAACAGGCACTCTCATTCATTGCTGGTGGGAATGCCAAATGGTACAGCCATTTCCTAAGACATTTTGGCAGTTTCTTACCATGGGATCCAGCAATCACACTCCTAGGTATTTACCCAAATGAGTTGAAAACCTGTGTCTACATGAAAACCTGCACATGAATGTTGACAGCAGTTTTATTCATAGTTGCTAATAGGAGAAAACGCATGTATAGGGCTTAGTGCAGGACCGAGTATGGTTGGCATGTAAATAAAGGATGCTATTATTATTTTATTGTTTTTATCCTCCAGTACTATACTTCAGTTTTCCACCTTAAATCTTCTGCTATTTGACATGAGATCTTGGACAAATTACTTAATATCTCTAAGTACTTGGATCTTTTTAACCGGTAAAATGAAACTATTAACATTTTCTTGCATTTTTGTGAAAATTAAATAAGATAGTACATAAAAGATGCTCACGAAACTTGGGACATAGTATGTGATTACAGCAGTTATGCTGGCTGTGGGACTTGCACCAGTCTGTTCATTAGTAAGAAGAGAATAATAATACCTCTCTCACAATAGGAAAGCATAAGATCATAGTGGCCTGGTGAGTTTAAATGCCTTGTTCAAGGTCACACGGATGGTTATTAATGGGCCAGGACTCAAGCCCAGATCCAGATTACAGGTGCTTAAAAAACGATGACTATTAACTATAGTTATTTCTCTCTCTCCTGCCCACACACCCATCTGAATTAAACACACACACACAGACACAGAGTCATTCATACGTGGTGAAATAATTAGATGCCCAACCTTTCTCACAGCTTGCCTCCTCATCTCTGGGCTTCCGAGCTGGCATTCTGTGTCCTTCCACCCACATCGCCCTTCCCCCAACTTGAAACTGCTCCTTGCTGCTTGACCACTGGGTGCCAGAGAGCGGGGGTCTTTTGCCTGCCTGGGATATGATTCTGCAGCGAAGAGAGGGTAGCCCTGCTGAGGAGGATGGCAGGACAGCCCAGCGGAGAGGAGGAGAAGCTAAGAAGTGGGAGGAAGAGGCAAGCAGAGATTGCAGCATGTTTTGTGAGACACTGTGTTGGGCACCTTCATGTCCCTTGTTTCATTTGATCCTCACAGCAAAGGCTGATCCTTGGTATCCTGGGACAGATGGTGGCACTGGAGACCTTAGGGACATGGGAGGGCAGGGTCAGCCCAGTATTCTTCCCTGCTGTCCTTCCTGGCCCCTCAGGGAACCCAAGGTTCAGCCTCAGACACTGGATGATTTTCTGGCAAGGGAGGCAGAGAGCTCTTCCCTCATCTGTCCTCAAACCTAATTCCCCTCTGGAGGCAGGTCCTTCTAGTTAACAATGGGAGTGAAGGGGAGAGGGAATGTTTTCATCAGCACAGAAATGATGTATCAGAGGGCAGGGGGTGTAGGTGGGGGGACTTAGTGAAGCAAGCCGAAGCTTCCGAGGAAGAAGTGAGCAAATGGAGTGCTGCGGTGGGGATGGCTCAAGAAAAACTTGAAAGACTGCGCGTCAGCTTCCATTTGTGGCCAATCTATGGACTTTGGAAGCAGACAGGTCTGAGTTAGAATCATGTTTCTGCGACTCACTAGTTGTGTGACCTTAGGCAAGTTACTTAGCCTCTCTGGGCAATGGTTTTCTCATTTGTGAAATGAGAACAATCTCAAATGACCTAAAGGACAATCCTAAAATGAAGATTGTCCTTTGCAGGACAATCATATGGGTTAAAATGATATATACAAAGCATTGAATAGCATCTGGCTTCTAACTGTTGCTCAAAAAATATAATTATTTTCATTATCACTTACAAAACTCAAATCAAAGGAACTCCATGCCTTGTTTGTCTTCCAGGGGTCATACCTCAACGGGAAGCACGGGTCTGGCTCCCTTGGTGCTGAGAGGGGTTGACTCTCTCAGGGCAGGGCTGGCATGGAAGATGCCAAGAAATGACCTTGTGGTCCTCAGGTATGGACCCCAGAGTCAGGTCTGGTGAGACCAGGGTGTCTCTGCCTCTTCTTGTCCATGGTATACCTGTTGGTCCTAACCCTGTGGGCTTGTGAGAAGCACCCAGTGTAATCAACCCACCTTCCCTTCTGATTCCAAAAGATTTTTACTAGGTTCCTGGTGTGTGGCAGGTTTTATTCTAGATTCTGTGGATACAAAGATTGAAGAAGTGTGGTTTCTCTTTGGCTGTGCTACAGCTCAGGAAGATGAAAGGAGGACACAGACCATGCCTCTAAATGCTGAGGCTCTTTCTCTAAAGGCGCAGACGGCCTGGCGGCGCGGGATGCAGACAGCGGTAACCAGCCCCGAACCACGCAGGAGACAGTTGTGAATTTCCCAGAAAACAGCTTACACAACACGGGGTATCAGTTTCCTCCTTGGCTCTTTCCCCCATGTACTGAGATAACTGAAACAGTAACACAGAACTTAGCTTATGTGATTGTTGGGAAAAACCGAAAACATCCCAAGGGAAGGAAAGGCAAAGTGTCTTGTGCAAAGAAAGACTCGCAGTCAACCGCCCTGCCTGCCTCGCCCAGATGCTCCTCGGCGCTCCGGGACGCGGGCGGGCCTCCGTGAAGGGCTCCCGCGACTAAGGCGGAGGCCCTCCAGTGGAAAGTCCCCAACGTCCTTCCCCTGGGCTTGGGAGATTTCTGTTGGCTAAAATGGAGTAAGTGCCTTTCTATGGTCCAAATGGGAGAAGAAATGGAAGAAAGAAAAGAAAGGGACGAGGGAAAACAGAGAAGAGAATAGGGAAGGGGGTTAGCAGAGTCTTGGACGTCAGGCTTGCAAGTAAAGTCAACAACTACCAGGCTCCAGACGCTTCTACAGGCTTACAAAATGCCTGAAAGTATTGCAGTTTTATCTTTCCTTAAAATTCTCATTCTCTGACCATCTCATTCTGAAAGTGCTGGATGTGACTCTCAGCTCAGCCAGTCACCAGCCGTGTCACACCGTGTGAGCTATATAACTTCAGGGAGCTTGTGTTTCATCACCTGTAGAATGGGCATGATGATCTTGTGGGGAGGATTGAAAAATCCTAAATGTGCAAAGCATTTCACACAGTATCTTCTACCAGAGGTTTGTGAGTTTCCTTCCTTGAGTTTCTGTCAAGCTCTCAGTAGCTGATGGGAAAATGAAAACACCATCAGACAAAAAATGTGAATTAAGGAAAGTCTCACCAGGGTTCTGAACTCTGTTTTGAGACCCAGTTAGGTCAAAAAACCCAGCCCCGATTCACCATCTAGTGTGTGTGCAAGACAGTGTTGGGAGTAATACAATGTGTGACGGAATGAAAGGCACAGCTTCTCTCCCAGGACTGGCACAAAGGTCCTGTGATGCCACCATGCACTTCCGGGCTTCTGAGTAGTGAGCTCATGGCTGGGCTTGTTTCTGTAAATATTTATTAAACAACCAGAATCTAGGAAAATAGTCAACAAGCACCAAATTCTTATGTGTAGGCAATTTTAATGGCATTACAGGGAAAGGGGCATAAAAAGCAATGTGTGATGAGGATTTTTAGGCTGGTTAATTTTAAAACTGCAGAGGAGAAGCAGGCTCCGAGGAGTGGAATTTGCTTGCCCCTTTGTTGGGAAACATTTACATTTCTAAGGGAAACCTCTATCTGTAAAGATGCCTCCCTCTCTGTGCCAGGAAGAAGGGGGATAGCCTTATCTCTAGAGACTCTTAATCCATGCCAGAGGCAAGGACTTAAGTTATTTACTGTCTGGCAACCTCATGTAACTGACCCCCCCCCCCCCCCACCCCCCCTTGCCTTTAGTTGAGGATAATATTTAAGTTTTGACTTATGTCTTTTCCTCACTCCGGTTTGATTCTTATCTAAAAGTTGTGGGACCGCCCAATGGCCGGACCCTACGGGCACTGATACCATTTTAACTTTTTTACATATTCTTTCCTTTGTCTTGTAAAGAGATAACTCACATACCTATGCCTTAAATTTAGCTCTAACCCTCAACTTGGGGCAGCAGAAGCTCTGACTGCCCGTGGGTCCTGTCCCCATGCTATTCTATACTATCCTCTAAATAAAAGAGCACGACTGCCAGATCTTAAGAGTCTAAGAAATCTTTCTTTCAACTCCTCAGCTCACTGACCCCACATCAATGTGGGAATATCTAGGGAAGATATGATTAGCCAGAAGGGTCTCTGTCTCTCTAGGAGGAATGATGAGAAATACCCTACATTTCTATGTGCCAACTATTTTATGTACAGTTATTTAATCTTCCTAACATCCTGCATAGTAGGAATTTTTATCACCCTTTTACAGATGAGGAAACTCAGGCTCAGAATGCTTAAGTCACTTGCCCAGTTTGGACACGTAGCAAATACCAGGTCTGGGTTTGAATCCAATTCTGAATCCAGTACGCTTTTTTCCTTTTATGTCATGCCACCTTTTCCTGGAATCTTGAATTTCTGGGAAATACATGAACTCCAGAGATAGGGCAGCATATTTTCCCATGTTCTTTGCTCTTGATCCCTTCCTACTCTTTCTCTGGAAATAGATACTAAAGCCACCAGGACCCCTGAGGCAGCCTTGGTCATCCTTGCAGTATATCCGGCATAATGGATTTTTGGCCTAGTTGCTTTCCCAGCAGACTTTTACAGAAAGAATACGGTATCTGCCAGCTCAGTACAGCATGTCTCTGGCTCTGTTTTCTCCCCACAGGAACCTGAGAGGCTGTCTCTGTGGGTGTTATCAGGCCGGCTAAAGAGTTACACATGTCAGCACAGAAGAAGACAGCTTTGATGTGAGCTCCGCATCTAGGAAAGCCCTCACTGCTGCTGTGTTCTGGCTTGAGCTCCGTGTCTTTCATCAAGTTCCGAAAGATGCCTCACTGCCTGCCAAGATGAAGGCAAATGAAGCAGCAGGCTCACAGGGCAAATGCTCCTTCCAGGGACGTGCATTTGGATGGCAGCAAGAAGATGCTGACTATACCATCGCTCCCAATGATAACTTCCTTTGGGGGAGGGTATCTGGATTCTATCTGGGTCTACCGAGTCCACAGCTCCTTTGGAAATAAAAGTGAGGCGAGTGCATGTTACAAGCAAGGCTCAACCCAAAGCGAACAGTTACCTCCGATTGTAGTTTGCAAAGCGTTCTCTCATTCGTCATTTCATGTCCCTCTTGTGTGAACCCTATGAGCTGGGCTCAGCAGGAAGAAGTATCCCCAACAAGTACTTGGCTTGCTCAAGTTCACACAGAGCCATGCCTCTGGGCTCCTGGGGTGCCTGTCTTGCAGCTGTGGTTGTTCCCAGATGACACATCAGATCTCTCTGTGGTGAGATCTCCGTGATTCTCTATTGTAGGCACCTCTTCCTTTATCTTCTCTTAGGCCTATCAACAAGGTCTCCTGCGTGTGTGCCAGGCTAGATGATTCTTGCCTTCCCTTTTTCTGTTTCTATTTGTGCCCTTTAATTCTGAGCCTTGATTCCCTTCCTGGTTGGTATACCCTTCCCTGCGGTGGTATTCAGAGCTGAAGAAGGTGTGGACCTTTACTGAGCAGCTACTGTGTGTAGCTCCAGACACAGGTGTGCATGCCTAGAATGTAACGATTGATGTTACAGAGTCAGTGCCCTTAAGGGGATCTGTGAACATCATGGTGCTATAGGAGGACGCACCTCAAGATGCTGCTGCTTCCTGCTGGTTAAACAAGATCTAAACCAGTTGCCTAACTTTACAGTTTATCCCATCTTTCCACCCATCTTTTCTTCCAGGGCCTCGTTCACTGAATGATCCGTTTCACATGCCACCTTTCTCATATATTAAATTCACATGCGTATTTGGATGTATGTACGCCTTCCTATTGCGTTTCACTGATCTGTTCATCTATTCATTCACAATACTGCTGTCATTATGATAACTTTGTAATACATTTTCTCATATCTTGTAGGTATGGTCACCCCTCCTTACTAAACGTTTTTACTCGCTGTCTGTTTTTCTGTTTGAATCTTAGAACACAGAAAGAATCTTGTTGGTATTTTAATTGAAATTACACTAAATTTGTAGACTGAGGAATCTTTGATAACTTTAGGATGTTGTCTTCTTAGCCAAGATACAGTATGTCTTTCCAGTTGTTCAAGCCCTAGGGGCCCTTAGATTTCTGTTTATCTATCAGGCGTGATAAATATCTAGGTTTACCCCTGATATTTGAGTTTGTTTTGTGGTTATGGGAGATGGAGCATTACCTTCTATTACATCTTCTAACTGGCTGTTATTTGTATATGTGATAGCTATTGATTTTTGTGCATTAATTTTTTACTGCATTACCTCAGTAAATTCTCTTGCTGTTGAAAATAGTTTTGCAGTTAATTCTCTCAGGTTTTTACGCATATAAGTTTATTCACCTACATAAATAATGAGATTGGTTATACTTGATTAAATATTACTTTCAAATGTTATGCTGTAATTTACTTGCCTTTTGTAACTAGAGCTGGTACTTCCAGAACAATATTAAACAACAGTAGTGATAGTGTTATCCATGTCTTGCCCCTGACTTTAGTACAAATACTTCTAAATTCTGTGCTAATAAGCATGAAGGGCTCAGATAAATGTCTTTTATCACATTAAGAAAGTATCCCTTTACAGTAGTCCCCCCTTATCCATGTGGAGTATGTTCCAAGACCCCCAGTGCATGCCTAAAACTGCCAATAGGACTGAACCCTAAAGATACTATGTTTTTTCTATACATACATATTTGCAGTGCGATAGCAAAACTAGCACGAATTTCTTTTTCCTTCTTCACAACTTCAAGGATAGAAGATTCGTTCTTAACTGTAGATCTTAGTGATCTCAGCGTACGATTTTTTTCCTTTCCTATTAAGTCGAGAACTTTTACCTTTTCACTTAAAGGAAGCACATCGTGGCTTCTCTATGGCATATCCAAATTGCCAGCATCACTCCTCTTGCACTTTGGGGCCACTGAGTAAAATAAGCATGACTTGAACACAAGCACTGCAATACCATGATGGTAGAGCTGATAACCAAGACAGCTACTAAGTGAGTAAGGGCAGATGCACTGGACAAAGGAAAGATTCACGTCCAGGGCAGGACGGAGCAGGATGGCGAGACTTCATCACGCTACTCGGAACAGCGTGCCATTTAAAACCTATGAATTGTTTATTTCTGGAATTTTCAATTTAAGATTTTCAGACTGCAGTCAACTGCAGGTAACTGACACTTGTGGAAAGCGAAATCACGGATAAAGGCGAAGACTGTATTTCCACTTTGTTAAAAATTTCTTTTTTAATCAAGAAAGGAGGTAATCTTACCCTTTAAAATGTTCTATGTGTATGTGTGCTTCATTGTGAACATTTTAGGAGTGTATTGATATGTATAATTTATAAAGAAATAAGTGTAAATATATTGGGGGATGCCAGTTTTTTAAAACTGATTCAAGCTTGCAATCAAAAACGTTTGGAGACCAATGGGTGTAGAAGATTATAATAAAAGTACTTATATTAAACTATGAACATTTACTACATACGATTTAATCTTTCTTTTTTGATGCCGAGGGCACTTCAGAGTCTTGAATGCTTTAGGACATCTTTATGGATATTGGTTGTCTCATCAGTTGGTGGAAGATTGGTTAACTGAGGATCAGTCATTGGAAGGCTTTAGTTCTCCTCTGAAAAAGTCTGATTTCTGTGGTCCTCTGAATGTCTTCCTCTACACCGGACAGTTCCAGTGAAGCAGCAGTACGCTAGGCTTCCCCAGCCCCCAACCCCTCATCATGTAGGCACCGCAATATGACAGAGGCAGGGGTAGAGGGTAACCCGGTGTGGCCTCAGCCTGGCCTCTCTGGATCACACCTTGCATAAGTGGAACGTCCTGACTGAAAGATGCTCTTCTGACAGAGGCAGGGTGGGAGCTGACACACCTCTGGGCAGACCAGTGAAAGGATAGGAAGGAATCAGACCTCATAAAGACCCATTGCTTCAGCATAGTGTACTTCCTGTTGGAACTATTGCCAGAAGTCTTCCTGAGTAGATGATTCTGAAAAGTAAAGAAACACCAATATTCTTTGTAGTTGTAAAAAGGAAAAAGATAGCTGGAGGGATAAACATCTCAACTAACAAATTCTTTTTATGAGATGTCTGGCTTTCTGCAAAGTTTTACTGAACCAAGACATGTGTTCTTTTTAAATTAATACATGCAGTGAAGAACTCAAAACAATATGTTGATTTATTCCATAAAGATAATTCCCAGGCTAACTGTGGTTTGTTTTACATTGTCAACAAGATTACGGAGTCCGGGGGGAGGAATCTCGTAAAGTTTTGGAGATGAAAAGTTTGAGATCACATGAAATGACTACTCTGAAATCTAGAGTAAATTCAATCTCAGCCTCACTCTCAATCTCTCTCTCTGCTATATATATTATATATATTGAAAATTGAAATTTAATTCAACTTTGAAAGTATTTATTGAGCACCATGGGAATGCAGAAGCAAAATAAGACATGGTATCTTTAAATCTATTTAGGGAATGAATACATGTGCTTATGGAGTAGATAACAATTCAGAGAAATATAGAATTGAATAACAAACTAAGAAGGAAAGACTGTGTTGTGAGAGATCAGAGAACTCATGACTGGTTGTTGGTTTTGTATCAATAGGGGTTCCTATAAGTAGAGAAGAGCAAGGAAGGAAGAAGGACATGAGATTTTTATCTCCCTTCTCCCAGGGATGTTCCAATGTTGTAGGCTCACTCTACCTGTTCAGCTTTCGTTGCGGGGGATTTCTGAAGGTCTGTTTCAGTGAGCTCACCCTGAGATGGGAAGGAAATCAGAGCTTCTGTCAGCTGTTTTATGTACTGTCAGTGTTAAGCCAAGAAAGAACATGTAACAACCTACCAGCAACTGACAAGGATGCATTTGGCTATAGAATTATTGAATTTAGTGTCATTAAGCTTGTCAGAGCAATTGAGTCAAGGAAGGAGAAACCCAGTGAGCACACGAAAACATGCTCAAATCATTACTCAGGGAAATGCAAATTAAAACCACAATGAGATACCACACGCATCCGTTAGAATGGCTAAAATTAAAGACAGGCTGACCATGCCAAGTGTTGGTAAGGATGTGGAACAATGGAACTCTCACGCATTTCTGATGGGGATGCAAAATGGTACAATCATCTGAAAAGCAGTGTAGCAGTTACTTGTAAAGCTAACATACATTTACCAAGTGAGAAAATTCCACTTCTAGGTTTTTGCCTCCCCTCTCCAAATAAAAACGTGTCCTCAGAGGACTTGCATGTGAGTGTTCATATTAGCTTCATTCTTAACAACCCCAAACTGTAAACAACCGAAAACAGGTGAATTGGTAAACAATTTATGGCATATTCAAGCTGTGCAATATTATATATACAGCAACAGAATAGAATGAATTATTGATATATCCAATAACATAGATGAATCTCAGAAACATGCTCAGGGAAAGAATGAGTCCATGTATAAGGTATTCTAAAAAACAGTTAACTTATAGTGACAAAAAGCAGATCTGTGGTTGCAGGTGGGATACTGAATGGAAAGGGACTTAAGGAAACTTTCTGGAATGATGCACATATTTCGTATCTTCATAGTGGTAGAGGTTACACTGTTGTATATATTTGTCCAAGCTCATCAAATTGTACACTTAAAATGGGTACACTTCGTTGTATGTAATTTATACCTTAATAGAGCCGATGTAAAAGGGAAAGAAAGAGGCATCCCTTCTAATGAATGGATTTTAGGGGCACGTAAACCAGTGAGAGACAGCACTCACTTCTCAGAGAATGCCTGGAGGGGGATGGAACAGTGCTTATCCCCACATCTGCTAAAATGCTGTCAAAGGATTGAGGCCCCGTCCTAGGCGGGCAGCCGGGTGCACAATCTGCTCCATTGGATGATTCTTTTGAGACCTAACTCAGTTCGCTGGCTCCTCTCTTGACTAAGAAACTTAACTCGGGGTCTAGCTAACTGTGTTCAGAGGAGCATTTCTCACGGGCCCTGTGCGTCCTGAGGAGGGCCCTTACGCTGACCGTGTGTCCACCCTGAGACCGGGGTGGGAGGTCAGGAAAAAATGTGCAGCTATTGCTTCTGCAGCCCCAGCAAGCTGTCCGCTTTGTAAAGAAGCCAGGTGTTAATAATACAGAGCTAAGTTTGGGAAAACCCAGATAAACTTTCCTCTCAGTCCCCAATTTCTCCGGCCAACTCAGTGAGCCAAATGAAATGGTCCAGATTGGGGTGGGGGATTTGCAAGTGTGAGATAGGTCATAATCTCAGCTAAGGATGTTATGAAAGGTAAATTATAGTTATGGACCAGTGAAAATTCCCATATTTACATCCAAATTAAAAGAAAAACAAAGTATGACTATGAGCAACATCTTGTGGAGAAACTACCACAAGCAGATGTAAGTAAATTGTTTCCCAAGTCGAAGAAGGCACCTTTCCAGGCCATTCCCAGGAATTTATCTTATATGGACACTAACTTCCATCCAAGCTCATCTTAAATTACTGTTTTCCCTTCCAGTGAACCATTTTCCCACCACGGGAGATGCTCGTATGTCGTTGGCTAGGTTAACAACTATACAAATTTCGAGAACTCTATCTTTGTTTTTAGAAGTCAAAGGAAACAGAGTTAGTTCCTGAGGACATTAAATCCAAAATGGTTTAAGACTGATTGGATGGCTCCAAATATGACTTCTTTCCTCGCTGCACAGGCTCGGGCTGGGAGTCAGGACACCTGTGTCTAGTCCTCACTCTCTCATTCAGTAGGTATGTGACCTTCAGCAAATCTCACCTTTGTTTCAGTTTCCTCAAAGGTCAGATGTGATTGGCATCACTTTCTGCTGTCTCAGCAAGTCCAAAGCGTTCACTGAAATATGATGTGATAACACTTTGAAAAATTAAAAGTTTAATATGAGTATAAAGCAGGGGTTTTTTGCATTGAAAAGAAAACTTTAAAAATGTTATAAACATAATATATGTGCTATCATTATATATATACATTGTCGGACTGTTCTCGAAAGCAATAAAAATCATCTGTCATCTTTTTATTTTGCAATATGTCAGCAATGAGCACAGGGGCTAAGTAGCCCCAGAGCAACACTCACTCTTGCCAGGTTGTCAGGAATGGTCCTCCGTGACTGCTCTAAATCATTTTAATTTTCACACTGGGGTATTGCAGGAGTTACTTTATTGCTAAAACAATAGACTGGAAACTGAAGCCTAGAAGTGGAATAAAAATTAAAATCTCAAAAAGGAAAAAAAGCAACTGGGTCATAGAAATGCCACACTTACTAGAAATGCCATAATATGTGGTCTGTATTCCATTCAGGAAAGGCTGTGGGAGTAAAAATTAAAACAGCATACACACACGTCTGTATTGTTTTTAGGGGAGTAAGAGAGTGTCATGAATTTGAAGTCTAGGGCTGGTCTTGGCATTGCCTCAGATTTCCTGTCTCTTGTCTGGTCCCTGATCTGCTGGGCGTCTCTACTTCCTACACTGCCCTGCCCCCTCTTCTCTCTGTTCTCTCCCTGTGACGTCACATCTGAGGGTAGAAATGCCTCTCAGTTTTCTTTTGGGAACCTTAGGAACATGCGAAGTGCTTTTCTCTGTCTTGAGTTGTTTTACTTAAACACGTATTAATTGAGTACCTGTGGCTAGCCCAGAGATACAAAGGGAATAATAGATGGTTCTTACCCTCACCTTGCTGAAAATCTGACAGTTGGTTAGGCTAAAAGAGGACATAAAAAGTGCCCTGCAATTCTGAGGAGGGAGAGAGCACATTCGGTCATGTGGATCAGGAAAGTTTGGTGGCAGAACTTCCATCACTTGAGCCAGGCCTAGAGTAGGGAGGGAGTTTTCCAGAAAGTGGGCATGGGGGAAGGAAGGTGGCCCAACAGGATGAAAAAACCCAAACCAGAGGGCAGAAGAGCACCAGGCAGGCTCTGAGCAACAATCAATCCCGTCTGTCTGGAACGCAGACAGTGTGCGTGCGTGTGTGTGTGTGTGTGTGTGTGTGTGTGTGTGTGTGTGTGGTGGGGGGATGGTGGGAGCTCTGCTAGAAAGACAGACTGAATGGGAGCATGGCGTTTCTTGAAAGCCCTGCTGAAGACTTTGGGCTTTATGCTATAGGTGGTTGGAAGAAGGTGGTGAGATAGTGGTATTAATCTGTTCTTATTCAGGGGACCTCACGTGTATGTGTTTGTGTCTACCCCTCCCTCCTGCTCTTTGTCCCTTCCCTTCCCCACTAAGAGCAGCCCCCGCCTGCTCCAGGAAGAAGGCTTGGAAAGCAATTCAGTCTGAGGTTTCCCCTATACACACTATGGTGGATTTGGTGGTGGGGATTGTCAGTGGGCAGCTTCCAACCTCCATATCAGCTGGTCCCAGTGACGGCTTGCTTCTGGGGCCTGCATGGAGCTTCAGCCCCTGACTTTGACTCCAAGGAGAAGCATATGAACAAGGTACTACTCAGATTCCTGCTCAGGGCCAACCATAAGCCAGGCTTCAAGGCTCAGGCTCAAGGCTCATGACTCAGGCTTCACTCACGGCTGAGGGTGAGGTGGGGCTGGGAACTGGAGGTGCCAAGACTGGGCAGAGCTGGACCAGCTACAGCAGGGCCACCCAGGCTGGAAGGGCTGGCATTCTCCCATGACTCAGCCTGGGGAAGCAGTGCTGCTGAGGAAATCACCGCATGCATTACCAGCAAGAAGTGAGCCTGAGAGGAGCTTTTCTAAACCATCAGTAGTAAGAAATAAATGTCAATCAATCATGCTAGAGGAAAGACCAATTTTTCTATACCCTCTCTCTTTAGAAAATAACTTAAAAAATTAATGGCATATGACAAAATGAACAAAGAGTATGTGGGAAAATGTAGGAAAAAAGTGTCCTAGAGGGGTGTCACACAGTTAATAATGAAATATTGTTACTTTTCTGGGTTTTCTAATATTTGTGTCATTTGTCAGCTTTTAAAATTTTATACTTTGTTGTGATGTCTTTTTCATTCTAAATAAAGTTATGTTCATATCTAATTTTGTATTTGAATTTTTTTTTCTGGTGAGGAAGATTGGCCCTGAACTAACAACTGTTGCCAATCTTCCTCTTTTTGCTTGAGGAAGATTGTCCCTGAGCTAACATCTGTGGTAGTCTTCCTCTACTTTGTATGGAGGATGCTGCCATAGCATGGCTTGATGAGTGGTGTGTAGGTCTGTGCCCGAGATCTGAACCCGTGAACCCCAGGCCTCCAAAGTGGAGCATGTGAACTTAACCACTATGCCACTGAGCCGGCCCTTGTATTTGAAGATTTGTATTCTTTTTCTTAAAGATTCCCCAAATGTGTAAGCTTGAGGCCCCCACAAAGCTTGGATCAACCCTTGGATGATTTCATAATATTAGCTCAATAAGTGTTTGATTAATTACAATTGCTAAGTACACTGAGCTCCTAGGACTGAAAATACTAAGGAAATAAAATGCATTTCAAACAAAGAGACAAAATAAATAACTGAATTAGTAGCTTGGCTGGAAAATCACTATCTTCGTGACTGGGACCTTTTAAAAATGAGGATAGCCAATGTTGAGCTCCAGATGAATTCCACTCTGCCTGACTAGAAGTGGCTGTCCAGTTAGAGATCTGCTAGAGGCATGGTTATGTAGCATTCGTAATTTCTAATGCCATTTCCACCTGTAATTTCCAGCAGATTATTTTCCCAATCAGGTTTCCCAATTTTTAATTAGTTCGGGTGTGTAAATATAAAGTATTTAAGAAGGAGGAAAGGTATAATGTAATCCTTCATATGCAAACTTTATCTGCCAAAGCTTACGAATGCTATATAAAAACAAGCATAAAATTGTCTCAGAGTTCTAACCAAAGTAATTAATTTCATACTACAATTAATTTCAAGTACAACTGCTCAACTTTATTTTATAGAATGGATCCATTTGAACATTATAAAAACTTGTTTAAAAGAGAAATTCCATATGTTTGCATCTGCTATATACAAAATAATGGTTTATAGGACTGGAAAGTGCTGCAGAGTTACAAGTCCCCAAAGTTACAATTTCTGGCTTTCAAAATCCAACATAAACAAAATATATGAATCAATGCTTTTCAAGATATTGGACAGCAGGAAAGGAAGGACAGTGATCCCTGAGAGATGGGTAACACACCGGTGAGCCCTACAATTGCCCCCAGATTATTGCCTTGAGGGAGTTTCCAGGCAACGGTGCACAAAGGGAGAACTCCAGAGTCTCACAGTTTCCTTGAGTTGAGGAGACAAAGCTGAGAGTCTTGGGAGATCAAGGAAGGCAGAAGAATTGAACAACACTATCAACAACTAGAATTCAATGACTCTTAGCTCCACTCAACAACAGCAGAATACATTTTTTTTCAAGTGCACATGGGACATTTTACCAACATAGAACATAATCCAGTCATGGAACGAGTCTCATAAATTTTAAAAAGATTCAAGTAGTATAAAGAATTACTTTGTTAAAAGATTCAAGTAATACAAATGATTACTCTGATAATAATGGACTTAATTAGAAATCAATTACAGAAAGATATTTGGAAAAATTCCCAAATAACTGGAAACTAACCCACTTCTAAATAACCCATGAAGAAATAAAAATGGAAATTAGAAAGAGTGTTCCACTGAATGAAAATTAAAACATATCAAAATCTGTGGGATTTTGCTACAGCAGTGCTTAGGGGGAAACATAGCACTAAATGCCCATATTAGAAAAGAAGAAAAGTCTCAAGTCAGCTTCCACCTTAAGAAATTAGTAGAAGAATAAATGAGACCCAAAGTAAGTAGAAGAAAGGAAATGATAAAGATTGTAGTGGAAACCAATGAAATAGAAAACAGAAATATACAGAAAATCAATGAAACCAAAAGCAATTTCTTTGAGAAGCTCCATAATATTGATAAACCTTTTGCCAGACTGACGAGGAAAAAGAAAAGACACAAATTGCTAATATCAGGAATGAGAGAGGTGATATAATTACAGATTTTATAGATATTAAAAGAATAAAAGGAAATATTATTTACATTATGCCAATAAACTTGACAACTTACATGAAATACACAAATGCTTTAAAAGATACAAACTACTAAAGCTCACTCAAGAAGAAAGATAATCTAAATAGCCCTATATCTATTACAAGAATTGAAATTAAAATTGTAGTTAAAAACCTCCCTAGCCAAGAACATTTTAGGCCCAGGTGGTTTCACTAAAGAATTCTAGCAAATGTTTAAGGAGGAAGTCATATCAATTCTACCAAACTCTTCCAGAAAATTGAAGAGGAGAGAATACTTCTCAACTCATTCTATGAGACCAGGATTACTCTGATACCAAAATCAGACAAAGAGAATTAAGATTAAAATCCATCATGAACAGAGATTCAAAAATTATAAACAAAATGTTAGCAAATCAAATCCAATAATATATAAAAAGGATAATACATTAGGACCAAGTTAGATTTATTCCAGGAATACAAACGAGGATCAAAAGGGACCTTCTTCAATGTGATAAAGGGTATCTACAAAAAATCCTATAAGTAACATCATAATCAGTGGCAAAACACTGAATGCTCTCCCTTAAGATCAAGAACAAAATAAGTATTTCAATCTCACTACTTCTAGTCAACAGTGTATTGGGAGTTCTAATCAATAGACTTATTGTAGCTCTTACAATAAGGCAAAAAAAGAAATAAAATGCATCCATATTAGAAAGAAAGAAGTAAAACTGTCTTTTCTCACAAATAACATATCACCTTTGTAAAAAATCTAATGGCATCTACAAACAGAAAAATGCTAGAAATAATAACTGAGTTTAGAGAGGTTGCAGGATACAAGATCAATATACAAAAATCAATTGCATTTCTATATAATATGAACAATTAGATATTGAAATTAAAAATATTATAATTTTCAATAGCATCAAAAATAAGAAATATTTAAGGATAAATCTGACAAAAAAGTAAAAAACCTATACATTGCAAACTACAAAACATTGCTAAGAGAAATTAAAGAAGATTTAAACAAATGGAGAAATATACCAAACTCACAGGTTGAAATACTCAAAATTAAGTTGTTAATTATCTTGAAATTGACCAACACAATCTCAATCAAAGTCCTAGCTAGATGTTTTTTGTAGAAATTAAATAACTGATTCTAAATTCATATAGAAATGCAAAGAACCTAGAATACCCAAAACAGTTTTGAAAAAGAACAAAGCTGGAGCAATAACACTGTTTCCAAGACTTAACGTAAAACTACAGTAATCAAGACAGTGTGGTATTGATGTTAATACTGATAAATAGATCAATGGAACAAAACAGAAAGTACATAAATAGACCCACACATATATGGACAACTGACTTTTTGACAAAGGTACAAAGGAAATTCAGTGGAGAAACAATAGACTTTTCAACACAGAATGCTGGAACAACTGTATATCCAAACACACAACAAATGAACTTCAGTCCATACCTCACACCATATACAAAAATTAACTTAAAATGGACCACAGACATAAATGTAAAACCAAAAATTATAAAGCTTTTAGAAGAAAATATAGGAGAAACTTTTTTTTTTTTTAAGGAAGATTAGCCCTGAGCTAACATCTGCCGCCACAGCATGGCTTGACAAGCGATGTGTAGGTCCGCATCTGGGATCCAAACCAGCGAACCTCGGGCCACCGAAGCGGAAGGTGTGAACTTAACCACTGTGCCACCATGCCGGCTCCAGGAGAAAATCTTTATGGTCTTGGATTAGGCAAAGATATTTAGATATGACACCAAAAACAAGAAACATGAAAGTATAAATTGATCCATCAATATGAAAAAATTCTGTTTGGTGAAAGACAATTCTGTTAAGAGAATTAAAAGACAAGCCACAGTCTGAGAAAAAACATTGGCAAATTACATATCTGATAAAGAACTTCTATCCAGAATATAGAAAGAACTCTCCAAACTCAATAAAAAAGAAAATAAGTATCTCAATTAAAATAACGGGCAAAAAATCTGAATAGATACTTCACCAATGAAGATATGTGAATAGCATATAAGCACATGAAAATATGCTCAACATAATTTGTCACTAGGGAAATGCAAATTAAAACTCCAATTAGATATCACTACACTCTAGAGCAGTGGCTAAAATTAAAAAGCCTGACATCCCTACCAAGTGTTGTTAAAAAGGTGGAGGAAGTGGAACTCTCATACACTGTTGGTGAGAATGTAAAATGGTACATCAACTTTGGAAAACAGTTCAACAGTTTTTTAAATGCCAGACATCCATCTACCAAAAAATTCAGCCATTCTACTCGTAAGCATTTATCCAAGAGAAATGAAAGCATATGTCCATTTGAAGAATTTATACAAATATTCATAGATTTATTTGTAATAATCAAATACAGGAAACAGCCCAACTGTTCATCAACAGGTGAGTGAAAAAAACCCCACAACACTGTGGTATACCCATGCAATAAAATGCCACTCAGCAATAAAAAGGAATAAACTATTAGTACAAACTACAACATGGATGAATCTCAAAATAATTATATTGAGTGAAAGAAATCAGACAAAGAAAGCGAGTACATGATATACAACTGCAATTGTATAAAAGTGTTGATAATGCAATCTGTCGTGACAGAAAGCAGATTGGTGGTCGCCTGGGAATGGGAGCTGCAGGGAGAGTCAGGGGAGGGGATTGCAAAGGGACATGGAGAAACTTTTGGAGTGATGGAGATGTTGTTATCTTGTAGTGATGGATTCACGGATATATATGCCAAAACATCAAATTATACACTTTAAATATGTGCATTTTTATGTCAATTATACCTCTAATAAAGCTATTTTTTTTAAAAAAATCTTATGATTCGGCTTCAGGCACCTAGAGCAAAATATGTTTGGGAGCTGCAAAAATCACAGAACATCAAGATATTAACTATACTTGGTTCTAAAATGTGACTTTGTCTTTAGGTGTGAAATAAAATATCAATTGTTCATACAGTCCATAATGAGGCTCTCTCTGCACACGCAGATCGAGTGGAGCAAGTCATTTAAAACATGTTTCACCATCCCCTTTTTTCTCTTTCCTCAGCTCGGGGGAAGGAGAAGGTGGGAATGTGAAAACAGATTCAATATAGTACAAGATACACAACAGGTTGTTGGAAATTTATGATGTAAAACCAGAAAACGAGTATCGATAACCAAAAAATAAATTCAAGCAAAGATTTTTCTTTACGTCTGCTCTCTACTTTTTCCTTCTTTCCTTACCATCCCTCTCTACTGTTCTTTTTTTGTATACTCCCTTCCTTCCTTTCCCTTCCTTCCTTTTTTCCCTGCTCTCTTTCTACCTTGTGTATTTTACTTCCTACCTCCCGACTCCCATTTGCTGGCAGGATTGCACAGTGGTTCACATACCGCATGGACTCTGCAGCAGACTGCTCAAATTCAAATCTCATCCTGTGTTAGGCATGATATTTAATATTTTGTGCTTTAGGTCCCCTAGCTGTAAACAGAGTAACAATGTACCTGTAAACAGGGTTGCTGTGAGGATTAAATGAGTTAAAATAGGTAAAGCACTTACAACAGGTAGAACTGTGCAAGGGGTACCGTTCTCAGAGCCCCCAGTCTATGCCAGGCGTACTGGACTCCAATCAGTTAAATGTAAAAAGCCCTGGGCTCAAAGAAGAGTGCAGAAGACATGAGATTCCAAGACCTGGAACCCATTCCTGGGGCGGCCAGTCTCCAATTCTCTGACCCTGTCCGTGTTATTTACGCATCAGAGTTTAAACTGTTTATTCGTAAAATGAGAAGGTTGGTTTCTAGGGTCCCATCCAGCTGTTAACACTGCTTTTTATAATCCAAAAGAATACAAATACTATCAAATGAAAAGCTTTTTGAAGCAATTTATACAATCAAGACTTACATGTTACAATGAAGGTCATTTGTTATTAAGGAAGGTAATTAACACTGTATTTGTGTGGCACAATTGTTAAAATTTTAGTGGAACACTAAGTTACTTCTTTAACATTTTATGAGAAATTTTAACATACAGTTTATTATCTTCTGAAATTGAACATATCCAAAGTTCTGGATGAGAACTCCCCCTTTCCAAAGTTGTGCATAAAGTCTCTTGAAAAGTTAGCAGTTTGTGTACTTCGTCCGTGGTGGAGGGTGTACCATTAGTGACCCACTGGAGAAATCATTTCAAAAACACTCTGCAGCTGGTCTGTTTTCTACCCGGTCAGCAGCATGAGGGGTGAGAGAAGTAACCATGGAAAGCTACAGTCACACGGTTCACTTTGTGAGATATTCACTGAAGCAAGTATAATAAGCGACGTACAGTGCTGCCATCCAAGAAAAACATTCAGCTTCCAGAATGGGGGAGATTTAATGTGGACACTGTCTTTAGTTGGTCTCATCACACATCGACCCTTTGATTATATAACGACAAAGACTAGATCTGACCAGGCGTGACCCTGGGAGGGAGCACATGGCAGGGCTTTAACGTTAATTTGAAGGGGACAGACTATTACCATGATGAGGAGGGAGATCTCCCGTGTTAACATCCTGCTGGAGAAATTGTCAGATGTGTCAGAAATTTCTAACACTTCAAAGATTCAAATAATTTTTAGGAGAGTTACACTCCTATTGGGTCAACTCGTTATCCAGAAACTGATCACTCAATCAAGCGACATCAACTTGTCCAATGAAGACATACTGACTACAGGGACCAAATAGGAATTTTGTTAAAACAAATAAGATTGATTAGATCTTATGTCATATTCTGGTCATGAGTACCAAGTCCCAACATTACCCATGAAGAACATTCTGGATGTTCCTCATAATTCCTAGCGGAAGTCTGTGTACTGCTCTCTGCCAGAATGAGCTGCTCCCACAAAGCCTACAATGTGGTTGATTCTATGACATTTGCCGCTAGCTGGAATTGCCTGTTTCAATTTGCACATTCTTTTAGCTGTTTAGAGATAGTCAGAGGTATCCATAGCCTTACAGACACTGTGTTTCTGTGAGGATACCTGCAAGACTCTTGCCCCTTTTAGCTAGTAGTTTCAATGTCAGACCAGTTGTCAGAGTTTGGGCAAGAATCAGTTGGACCGATTCAGGTATCCTGATTGGATAGCTCAGTTTGATTAACTGGCTTCACTAGGTCAGGGCTTGAAATTTTGAGTTGTATAGATGTGTGTGTGTTCATCTATTTCAGATAGCAAACGGGAAATCCAAGTTTTGACCTGACTTCCAGGATGAGGCTGGTTAAAGTGTAGCAGAGAATCTTTATAGATCATTGCCAGCTAAGCTTAACTTTAAAAAAAATCTAGGGGGCCAGCCTGGTGGTGTAGTGGTTAAGTTTGTGTGCTCCCCTTCGGTGGCCCATGGTTTGCTGGTTCAGATCCTGATCGCCAAACTATACACTGCTTATCAAACCATGCTGTGGCGGCATCCCGCAAAGAAGAACTAGAAGGACTTACAAATAGGATATACAACTATGTACTCGGGCTTTGGGGAGGAGAAAAAAGAAAAGCCTGGCAACAGGTGTTAGCTCAGGTGCCAATCTTTAAAAACAAATCCTTTTAGTTTATTGTTAAAAATTGGAAAATAAAAGAAATAACACACAGCTCCACAGAAATATGTTCTACTACCATTTTAGTGTATTTCCAATACATGCTTTTCTGTCATATTTTCATAAAGTTGAGGTCATATGTATATACTATTTTGTCTTATACTTACACTTAAGATGCTCTGTGTTTCCCTATATCATTTCTGTAATTATTTTTAATGTCAAAATAATATCCTATTATAGTTATATTCTAATATGGTTAACTGCTTTCTTAAAGTTAGATATAGTGTTTTGCTGGAATAAATAATGCTGCCAGGAACATTTGTGCATAATTAATAGTACTTTTTCTCTTTAGGACTATTCCATGAAATGAAATGACAAGATTAAAGACAATACATTTTGAAGGCTCTGGATACCTTTTACCAAACATTGTTGTCAAAATCCCCTCCCCTGTGTATGTATGAGAATGTTCCACCTCATGGCATCATTGCTAGCATTGAATGTTTCTTGAAAGAAAAAAAATTCTTGCTAATTTGATGGTAAAACAGAATCTTATTGTAATTTTATTCCCAGTGCTCTGATCACTAGTTACAATATACTTCCTCTTCTGTTTTTTCTCTTCTATCAACAACTTAGCCAGCCTTGGTGGTCTAGTGGTTAAGATTCAGCACTCTCACTGCCACAGCCTGGGTTCATTTCCGGGTCAGGGAACCACACCATCTGTCTGTGGCTGTCATACTGTGGTGGCAGCACGTTACTGTGATGCTGAAAGCTATGCCACCAGTATTTCAAGTACCAGCAGGGTCACCCGTAGTGTACAGGTTTCAGTGGAGCTTCCAGGCTAAGACAGACTAATAAGAAGGACCTGGCCACCCAGTTCTGAAAAAATTGGCCATGAAAACCCTGTGAATAGCACAGAGCACTGGCTGATAGCGCGTCAGAAGGTGAGAGGATGGTGCAAAAAGACCAGGCAGGCTTCTGCTCTGCTGTGCACAGGGTCACTGGGAGTTGGAATAGACTGGATGGCACTAACAATCAACAACTTATTCATGTCCTTCATTTTTTCCCATTTTTCATCCACATTAATGAAATTATCTTGTTTTGTAGTCTCCATTGAAGCAACAACAGAACACTTACTAGAGTTCATTTTATTGGATTAAATATTTTATTTAAAGAAATATTCTGAAGACCATAGTTTACTGAAAGGAAAAATATAAAGCATACATGTTTAAAGATCATTTTGTACTGACATTATAGGAAATAGATTTCTCCAAACAACATGATTACTTTCGTAGTGCTACTAGTGAAATGCATTCTGCAGAAATGTGGTTTTACTTTCAAATCTGAGCACATTTACCCTTACATCAAAAAAGAAAAAAATAATAAAAAAAACACAACTTTGATTAGTTTAAATTTTAGGAGACCACATCTGATTTGTTGAAGAGCAAGTTCTTTATTTACCTCTTCAAGAAAGTGCTTATTTTCTTCACCTCTTTCTGTGCTTCTCTATCCTGTAAAGAAAGTACAAATACACAGTGAAATTTCATTCATACACATTCAACCTGACACTCTAGGTACTCTGAAACAGATTTTTGTGGAGTGAGGGGATACTTTTTGGAAGACCATTGTACAGAAACTGTGGATTTCTTAGGGCCAGGCATGATTCAGATCTCTGACAATGTGGGTAATGTGGAGAGCTATTTTCAGGCTCTTCCTCCATCAGGTCTGGGGCGGTGGGATAGGAAGCAGAGCCTTCCATGTAAGCTGACACATGGGATCCCGCCAGCGTGTAATGACAACACTGTTTTCTTCCTCAACTATAAGATGTGGAAGAAGTCCTAGCCCGAGCAGCAAGATTTGAAAAAATGTGAGATTCCACTGTAAGATCCAGACAAGCAAACACACATTTCATTATTGACTTTATCAGGTAGTTGACATTTAAGATTAAAAATCATGTAATATACTTTATAGGACTCCGCATGTATTGTTATTTCATTAAAACAAGCGTGGAAGTTAAAAATAGTATAGGATACTCCTGTGCATTTTTCCACTTAACCAACATTTACTGAGCACCTGTCAGAAAGGATTTAAGGAATGTAACAAATTTAAAATAAACAGAAGAGGAAAACTGGACAAAGCAGATTTTGGAAGTAGCCGTTAGCTAGATTTTTTTTTTAAACTGGAAGTTCTTCAATAGTTTTAATCATAAAATTTAATACACTGATTCTATTGTAGAGTCTGGTCAACTAGAAGTCTACCTCCCATCAAATCAATAGTTTTTGAAGGTTGTAAGAAAATACGATTAACGAATCTAGGATGTTAATGTATTATTTAAAAGAACTTATACAAAAGCCATAATTCATATTTATCTTTGTAACCCCAGGGCTAGCTCAGGGCCTGGCACCTAGAAGGCCCTAAATAAATGCCTGCTAAAGAAATGGTTAGATGCTGGACACAGTAACAGTTCCCATATCCAGGAATCAATTTCTCACTGAAGAACAACGTAGATAAGAGAATTATTTCAATGAGATGGCTAAAGAAATGAATATGCACAAACTATAATAAAAGATTTAAAATTAAGATCATGGCTTAGTAATATTTGCACTCATGCACCACAGAGAAGAATTCCCCCACCCCTCACCCCAATCCAACTGCCAATACACACACACACACACACACACGCACCTTCTTTCCAGGCCGTCCGCCTGAGGATTTCATTTTTTTATGTATAGAGAGCTCTGGCAGGGCTTTTTAGCTCAAAAAGCCAGCTAAAATCCCCACCTCCAATCATTTCCTCTGTCATTGTCCAAAATGTGCATCTTTCAGACCGTAAATCCTCTTTGCTATTCACCCAATACTGCTCTTCTCTGCCTTCTCTGCCTTGACTCAACCTCCCTCTCCTCCTCTCTCTTTCAGGCACTTCTACAGAGCTCCCTGGAACTCCTGTTAGGAGATTTGTTTTAAACTCACTTTTGCGTAACAAGTAATATATTTGCTAAGAGAATATTTCTTAGGGGGTAGGGGAGAAGATGAGGGATATTATTGCGGGGGGGGGGGGGGGGGGGTAGGGGGGGGTGGGGGGGGGGGGGGGGGGGGCGCGATTAGAGCTAATGGAGAATAATTGCCTTCCACCATTTCTTACAGCTGTTAAACTCCTGGTCACTCTCTTTTTTACTTATTTTTTATGACTTGGCACCTGGGTCACTCTCTCCACACCAAGTTCTGCCACCACTGTTGGAAACTTCATTGTTCCCACAGACCGTGTATCCTAGGCTTTTGGAAGACTGGGTCCATCCCAACATGGACCGTGTATGCCAGCCTTTTAGAAGGTCATCCCCTCACCTCTCATGTCCTTTCCCACCAGCCCCGTGAGCACCCCCTGGGCTGTGTGGTGATCTAAAATTGCTCTACCTCTGAAATAGGCATCCTGTTCCTTGAACATAACTGTCTATCTTTTTGGGTCATTTATCCAATTACTCTCAACATGCCAATTTTTCAACTTCAAGAAGCTCATTAAGTGACTTTTTCCTTAAGGTTCTCTATCAGCTTTCTCCTGCTTTGACTTACTTTCTATCCACCTTCGGTTCCCCATCCAAACACCCTCTAAAACCCTTTCTCCCTCTGTGGTACCTACCTAGTTCACTACAAATTCACAAATCTACAAACCCACTGACTTCTCTATCTAGCCTGTGATGAAGAAGAGGACTCTAATGTGCTCTGGATCCCATTCTCTCTGGCTTCCTCAGGACCTCAGTCTGTCAATCATCTCTCTCCAGTCTTTCTTGAACCCTTCCTTCTTTGCTGGTCATTTCTCATTATCATTTAAATATGCTTCTGTAGTTCCCATCCAAAATAAAACTATTTCTTAACTCAAGAACCCCTTTAACTTCCACCTTACATCTCTCCTCTCTTCACTATCAAGTTATTGGAAGAGTGTCTCCTCGTACTGACTGCATTTTCTGACCTCTGGTGCCCTGCCCTCTCTCCACCTCTACTGCTCCACTGAAACAGTCTGGGTTAAGATCACCAATGAATATACACCATTAAATTCAACAGACTCATTCCAGTCCTGACTTCTCCAGACTGTCTGACCACTTCCACTGTCCCTTGGCTTTTGAAGCCTCATCCTCTCTGGCCACTTCTTTCACCCTCACTTGTAAGTTCCTTTTCCTTGCCCATTCCATCATGTTGGCATTTCTCAGAGGTTGATCCTTTTGGCCCTCTGCTTTTCACATACTACATAACCTCACTGGGTGATCTCTGCCGTACTTGTATCTCCAGACATCATTTACATGCCAAATATCCAATCACTTTATGGATTTGAAAATCTCACAAACAGAAACTCAAAATGTCCAAAACTGAGCTCACCTTCTCCACTAAACCTGGTTCTCCAATATTGTCTGTGTCCATAAAGGGTACCTCCATTTACCCTGGTCAGTTTCCCAAGCCAGAAACTGACATGTCATTCCTGAGTCCACCAACTCCCGGATATTCAATCTCCGAGTCTTGTAAAGAACCTGTTAAATCTGTCCTCTCCTCTTCATTCCTCACTGCCATCCTCTTAGTCCAGGTCAACATCTCATCTCTGTATGATTGCAGTAGTTACCTAAATGGTATTCTTACTTCCAATTTTGCTCCCCTCCAATCCAAATCAGTCTCTACATGGTAGCTACTGTGCCCTTCTAAAAAGCTCATTGTGTTACTTGTTGCTTAAGACCCTATGATGGTTTTCCCTTGCCTTTAAGAAAAAGGAATACAAGGGTCTCATCTCTTTTCTCCCTCTAGAACCCAACATTTCAGCCATGTTGTACACTTGACTCAGTGCTTTTATGTGTTATATTTCTTAACTCCAAGCCTTTGTTTTCTAGTGTTTCATAAAGTATGGTGTGTATACCACCCACGTCAGTTATCACCTGGGATATCTGAGTCATTTACAAAGTATGTGCTTATCTGTCGGTGTTTCCCTTCACCCTTCCCATGTAGATATATATTTCAACACTAATAATTAGAGCACATTATTTTGTGCTCTATATTTTTTCTGTTACATTAAAAGTTGTTTTCTGATTGAGCAAAGTCTTTGCAAATACGTTTAGAGCTGCACAAAAAATAGAAACTGATCAACAGTTATGTAATACAGGAAAAATGCCCCAATTACTAGCATGTTTCCTGATTTTTAAACACAAATACCAATGTGTCAGATTTTTTATCAACAACTTTTATTCATCCACTGAAGAGAGAGGTTATCTTATTGCTTACTAAGTTTTATTAAATTCTGCATTCAACATTTCCAAGAATGTATACAGTTCTACATCTTTACACTACATTGTTTTCAGTAATATGCCCTTTGGCAAAAGTCTCAATTATATGTTGAAATGTGTTCTAAAGGGCTCTTGATAGAGTATTTTCCCCCCAGTATGAGTTTTCTTATATAAATTCCAGATGAAGGCATTTCTACACTGACGAGGCCTGAGGAACATACCAGTGTAAGAACTTTAAGGCTGACTAAGGTATATGTGACCACTGAAGACTTTCTTTCATTCATGACACTGACAGTGTTTTATAGAGTGAGAATGCTCTGAGGTCCTGGAGTGTGGCCGTATGAGTAAAGGTTTTCACATGTTTATTTCACTGAGTTGCTTCTCCAACATGAATGATCTGGTATTTCCTGAATGGCTTCCTCCTCCTGGTAAAGACTTGCTGCTTTCATTCCTGTTTTACTCTGAGTAGGCTTGAGCTCTGGCTGAAGGTTCTTCCATATTCATTACATTTACAGGGTTTCTCTCCAGTGTGCATTATCTTATGAGGGCTAAGGTTCGAGCATCAACTAAAGGCTTAACCACATAGATGAAATTCACATGGTTTCTCTGCAGTATGAATTCACCCATGTCATTGAAAGGAAGAACTGTTACTGAAGCCATTTCCACACTGATCACAGACAAAGGGTTTCTCTCCTGTGTGAGTTCTCTGGTATGAACAAAAGGGAGCTGCCTGGCTGAAGTGTTTCCCACATTCATTACATTTGTAGGATTTCTCCTCACTGTGAGTTAACACCTGGTGAGTCAATATGGAGCTGTGAGTGAATATCGCCCCATTCTCATTATACTCAAAGAACTCTTCTCCAGTGTGAAACCTCTGTTGCCGAGGAAAAGAGGAGCAGCTGGTAAAGGTTTGCCCACATCCATTCATCTATTCATTTTTCTACACATGAATTCTATGCTGGTCACTCAGTGATAATCTCCAGTTAATGTCTTTGCTACATTGGTTACATTCACATAGTGTGTTGCTCTCCTGCATGTACACAAGATTTTCCTTTGTAGTATGTCAACTGCATAGCTATTTGATTAATTTTGAGATCTTCATTATGTTTCAAGCTCTTGATATATTGACCATGTTTGTGCAAATGTCCTCTTATCAGAACTCAGCTTACGGTTTTGAGCTCAGGTTATTCCTCTCTTCTCCAAAGTCAAACTACCCAAGCCTTTCTGCTGAGACAGCACACTTTCTCTCACCTCAAACTGAAGGCACATGATTGTGCTGCATTCCTAACTTATCCCAGTCACAGGGCTCACCCTCACGAATCTCACCATCACATGAGACGGTCCTTCCTATAGATATCTATATGGAAGTTATGTCTTGGTTTGTAAGACTTTCCTGCCTGGATTCTGGCCTTTCCCCCTACAGCTCTTCCCCTGGCACCAACTGTGAAGTTACAGTTGATTTTCAGAGCTTATATCCCTTGGGAGACCAGATGACTGATCTTCTCCAGCATTACCTCTCTGCACAGCCTCCTCTGAGACGGGTCCAACAGGCCCACTCCTCCTGAGGAGTCCACCAACGTCACCATTTCCTGTAGCTGCAACGTCAAGAATTCAGCCATCACTTGTCTTCCTGTTTTCTCACCCAGGGACAGTCTGAGCACTAAGCCAGCAGAGCAGAACTCAAACAGATGGAAACTTGAGTGAGATCACATTGATATTGTGGTTGGTGTTACCACACTCTCCAGCTCAGAGCTTCTTTCTCTCTCCAGAAAAAGCCTAGGAATCTGTATTTTTAATAAGCCTCCCACTCCCAAGCAAATCTTAAAGATTTAAATCACTGGGTTTAAATTCTAATTTCCTTAGAATCTCAGGTTACATATCAAAACCTCAAGGCCTTTCTTAGCCCCTGGTCCAGGGTGCAGTCCCAGTTTTATTTTCTCATACATCTCTGTGTTTTCATTTCCATAACACTCATCACACTTTATTGCTGTTACTTCTTCAGGGCCTGTCTTTCCCACTAGACCACAGAATTCAGGGTGGCAAATACAGTATTTGCTTTTTTCTCAATGAATCTCAAGCCTCTAGAAGAGCATCACCATATTTGTATTAGAAATGAGTAAAGATAATCTTTTTCACTCAATCAAACATACACATTAAAAAATATAGATTTATTTGATCTGAAAGTATTGGGAGATAAATGTTTTGGGAAAAGACATCAATGCTGTCTGCTAAAGACTTTGGATAAATAAGAGACAGACTTATTTATATTAAATTGTTATACTTGTAGCATTTAGGTAATGATTATCAAACATTACCTTTACTAGACTGAGTACTGGTTAAGAATGACTGATCCCAAACTGATGCTATGTCATGAGTTATTTTAAGAAGATTAATTAAAAGTAGGTCTAAGAAACTTCTTTAACGTGTTTTTAAGATCAACTTAAAGAATACAACCAAGATCATTATACCTTAAGAAAGCTTAAGAAACAACATAGTTTGAAGGTAAATGAACAGAAGGTAAGAGCCAAAGAGTAGAAATAGGAGGTTGTAAACAGAATAACACCCCTGCCTGCAACTCATGAAAATGTCTGTTCAGACAGCGGGAGAATTCTGTCCATCCTGCAACAGCCTTATTAACTACTTTTAAATGTAGAAGGAAGAATAAATTCTCCAGGCATGGATAGCACACATAAGTTAATCTATAAGAAATAAGTTCAAACCAGAAAGAAATAGGCAAATAAGAATTTCTATTAAATGAGACCCTGGACCACCTTGATGGATTTCTGTAAGTGACCCCACTTCTCACTCTGAGCTGCAGCATTCCTGTCTAACAGGGAGGCAGGGTGAATATTTGCGGACTAATTATATTTCCTAAACATATCTGAAAAACCAATGTCTTAATTAAGATAGTCAAATATGAGGTCTTAATTAAGATAGAACATTTAAAGCAGGATTAAGATTTTATCACTAAGAGTGGTTACTAATAAGAGGGATGATTCTAAATCTAACAGGTTGGAAATGCAGCCCAGGACTGTAAACAACAGGCGACTTCACAGACAACCATCCCGCTTGCTAAATATGAAGTATTCTTCCTTTCAGCACTCCCAGAGTCCACTTCTTCCTGTGGTTGTTGCTGATACATTGTATTTACTATCCTGAGAGTTTGTCTTATGAGAGCAATTAATGTCACTTCAAAATATTACAACAATTTTAAAATAGTTTTTTTCTTTACCAGGTTAGCACCTCCTTCATCGTAAAACAGAATGTTACGTAATGCTTTTCAAATTTTGAGCTTTCTCGGTATACTCCAGGTCACTAACTTCAACACTTCCTCCAGGCAAACAACTTTCAGGCTGTGGTGTAGTCATGATTTCTTTCAGCAATCATCCTCACACTGCCTTAGACACAGGAATCCCTTTTATTTTAAGCAAGGCATGTTTCTCAGGACCTGAGATTACCTTCCCAGGGTCAAGAAAAGTCCACATGAATAATAAAATACTGTAGTTTCAAGTTCTGCTTCCATGCATGAACCTGGGCTCTAACTGACATTCTCAATATCAAGTGCAGGGTGATGAGCTGAGAGGGAAGGAAGACATGTTCACAAATGACTACAAGACCAGGAAGAGGTTACAAGTGCCACAAGAAAGAAACAAATATGTTATGCAAGTTCATGTGAAGGAGAGAAAATTAATGGCTGGGTTGTTGTCATTGTAATTAGTGGCATTGCTAGACATCTTAAAAATGAATAAACTGGTCAGGAACATCACTAATGGGGTATACTTCAATTTGGAAAAACTTTATAGAGACAGGGGCTACTACAGATAACTCACCTCATTCTATTTTCTAATTGAAAAAGAAATTGAGATATTCTTGACAGTACATTTACTACTCGAAATAAAAGTGGTAGGAATACAAATAGAAACATTACTGGAAAAAGAATGTGGGAAATATTTGCTAATGCTCTTTTGCTTATTACATAAATATTTCCACAGTGTCCAGCTTTCTTAGTTACTTTTATTACTAGTCCTATTTATGATTACTATTCACACTATTACTTTAATTTGCATGGCATTAGTCTTTTCTTCCTAACAATACTATCGAGTGCTCATCACATGCCGGGCATTATCCTTGCACTAGGAACAGAGTGGTGAATGAAGCACATCCAGCTGCTACCTTCATGGAACAAGCATACAAATAACTATATAATCACAATGGTGCTAAATGTGAAGAAAAAGGATCAGGTATTCTCTTGCCTGGGGAGTGTCAAGGAAGTCTTTTCTGAAGAAATGACCTTTACGATGAGATTTGAAGGATGAGCAGGATTAAAGGTGGTGAAGGGAGTGGAGGGTTTGGGTGGGAGTGTTTCAGGAAGAGGGGACAATATATCCTAAGGCTGCTAGGTAGGGACGAACATAGTGCAGAGGGGAGGAGAGGGGGGAAACATATGAAGCTTGAGAGATTGGTAGGAGCTAGATCAGAGCCTTGAATGGCATGCTAAAAATTTTGAACTCCATCCTAAAAGCAAAGGATTTTAAAGCAGGGAAGTAACATGTTGAGGTTTATGTCGAATCTGTTGCTTTGGCTGCTATTGAGAGCTAAGAATGACCTGGCGGGTGGCAAGGAAGCTGTGAGGAGACCAGTTGGGGGCTGGCACAATTGTAGTTCAGGTGAAAGCGGGTGGGTGCCCTGCTCAGTGTGGTGGCCATAGAGAGAGAGCAGGTAGATGGCTCAAGGCATGTCTTAGAAGAGGAATTCTAAGAATTTGGTGACTGAGTGGATGTCTGGGTTGGGGGGCTGAGGGAGAAGGAGGTGTCAAGGATGATTTTCAGTTTTCCCAATTAGTGGACGGAAGTGCCATTTACTAAGAGGAGAAGATGGAGGAAAGCAGATCCAAAGGCTTGATGATGAGTAACTTTGAGATGTCTGCAAGACAGCCAAGTGGAGATGTCAGCAGGAAGTTGGATAATCAAGACAATCAGGTCTAGAGCTCAGAAGAGAGATCTACAGATATAAATTTGAGGACTCCTGGCAGGTAGACAAAATTTGGAGCTTGGAGGATAGTTTTGGGGAGGCAGGGAGGAGGAAAGGGGAGAGGAGACCATAGACTTAGGGACTAAGGACCAAACCCTGAGGATCGTCAATATTTAGCTCTTCTGTGAGAGCTCTAAATTTTATGCATAAACATTTGCATGTCAAACCAGGTATTATATTTCATAATCATATTGTATTCTAATCTCACCTTCTAATAAGAATGCGTAGACATCTTGCTTAAAATGACTGCATGTGACCCAACTGATACCATTCAGGTAAAAGACAGTAGGATCCCAGTCACCAATATGGAGCAAGCAACTAGAGTGACAAAATCTGTTTTCTGCTGAAAAAATTACACAAACTGTCTTCTGGAGGAGCTGTTGCTGAGACTGTGCTGTTTCACACCTCCTGTTAACCAAGAGAACCAACTGAGGGATTTGAGTTAGAACGCCAATCGATCCTGTAGGAGATCCCAAACATCCAGAAAACACACCTAAGCAGCCCAAGACCTCACACAGGTGGTTGCTGAAAGGCCCAGTGGAACCTTATCAGCCCTGTGTGAAGACACAGCATCCCTGAACGCTGAAGTTCCTGGGCAGGTCTTGTTTCACTTCTCCTTTTCAGCCTTATTTCCCATGACCGCCCTGAGCATTCCTTCCACTCCAGGCAAACAGATCTTTGCTTTTCCACCCCTGTGCCTTTGTTCACAATCTGCGACGTGTTTGGCCCACACCTCCACATTATATACATCTTCAAAATCTACCTCTGATGCTACCCTGTTTCTTCTACAAGAAAATAACCTCTCCCTTTTCAATATCTCCATAACCAATGATTTTTACCTCTCTTAGCACTTTAGGCTTTCAACTCTGAGCTGTAGTTACTTGGATATGTAGCTTATGTTCTCTTCTGGGGTATAAGCTCCTAGGGGCAATGGGTACGTCTTTCATGTTTATATTCCAGATCACAGCAAACGCTGGAGCCTGTACTGCCCTAACAGAGAAGAGTGTTTATGTCTGGCTATTTCTTTTCAGTTGTGACTCAGAGGATGATAATGTTTGGTGGTATGAGAAGGGAGCAGGAAAACGTTTATCTATTTCCTTTTGTCCCCCCAGTATCAGTAAATGACTCACAGGAACAAAGACTGAGCTGTTAACTCTGTGAAATTCCTAAAACTTAGAGCACCTCCAGAATCCTGAAATAATGAATAAAAGAGCAAGAAGTAATGTGAGTTTCTTTTTTCATTAATGGTGTTCAAAGACCAAGAAAATGTTAATACATATTTTTAATCTTCTTCTTGGCCTTGGATAGGATAGCCACACCCTGCTGTGAGTTGGGGATTGATGATGGCAACCCCAGGACACCACTCTTGCTCCAATGTGGGCAGCCTGTCCAGCTCGTTGGCTGCCTATGGTAGTTTAATCACCAGCTCCCCAGAATTATGCTGTCCTCTCTCCTTCCTAGTGGGGCTTATCTCATCCCCTGCTGTCTAACACCTCACAAGCATCAGGATGTTTTAACTGCTAGCCCATGATTTGTATGTCCCTAAAGATAACCGGGATCTCCCCGTGAAGGGTTACCTACAGCAACCTAAAACTTCATAGCACACGTTAAATCCAAGTCAAAATGTTTTAGGATAGAAGAAAACTCCAGATGTGTCTAAGCCAGTTGTTCATATTTGAAGCTGGAATAGTACTGACAAAATAAAGGCACTCACTGGGGCCAGCCCAGTGGTGTAGCAGCTAAGTTCGTGCACTCTGCTTCAGCAGCCTGGGGTTCGCCCATTCGGATTCCAGACACAGACCTACACATAACTTATCAAGCCATGCTGTGGCAGGCATCCCACATATAAAGTAGAGGAAGATGGGCATGGATGTTAGCTCAGGGTCAATCTTCCCCAGCAAAAAGAGGAGAATTGGCAGCAGATGTTAGCTCAGGGATAATATTCCCCCCAAAAAAAAAATGGCACGCATTGTCACCATTTGGACTTACTTCTCTGCTTACACAAGGAAGCAACACTGCCAAATCACAGAACTTCACAGCATCATTAGTTTGTTCAAGGTCGATATAACACTAGAAATAAAAAATAATCAATATTAAAGGTAATCACATATTTATGTAAGGGATTCAAAGTGATCTTAAAAAGAATAGTTTTTATTACCTTGGCCAAGAACATGTAATTGGACTTAGAAAAACCAGGGTGTAGTTCTTCAACCTGATTTTCAGAGAAAACAGAAAAGAGAATAACAGGGCCATATTAAAACAACAACAATAACAATAAGTGAAGAGGATATATTTCAATAAATCAAATATTAACGAAATTACCCTAAGACTTTAGGTTGGTTGTCAGATCTGAATTGTTTTATCAGTTCAAGTATCCTTTGGGTGGAAATACAGCTTTTAATTTCATTAAAATGAAATTATTACTATGGTCAGAAAGCTTACAACGAAATGAGATAGTTTAAGGTTTGGGGATTCCTTTGTGTAAGCATCTTCTTCACTTCCTCTTCTCTCTCCTTTCTCTCTTTTCCTTTCAAGAACAAGAACAACTGGTGATACACTCTCCCCAGGACAAGTCCTCTATGTTTCACAGTCTATTTAAGGAAAGGAGAGTAGAGCGTGACAGCTATCCCATGGCAAGCATCTTCCACTACATTAATATTTGATTTCTTATGATTTCAACACATTTCATAAGAGCGGAATAATATGTGAAGTCCCTCACATCAAGTACTTCCAAAGAAAAGTGATCCTTGAAACAACTAGCCCAAATAGTAGATGTACTTGCAGATTTTAATAAGTGAGTGTTATGAAGGTACTTTACTCCTCATCTACTAATCTGTTAGGTACCAGTTCCTTTTCTTTATCCCTGGTAAATGAGAATTCTTTCAGGTAGATGGTATTACTGCCAGACAGCCATTCTTAGAACCTAAGTCAATCTCTGCATCAGAGTCAGCTTTTGCTATTGTAAAGGTCTAGGCAAGTAACCTGACTCCAGTCCCTAACCCAGAGGGATGCAGAACACAAAAGAAGATGAATATTTTTAAAAACTTACAAAAAAAAGCTTGTTTTACAAGATACGACCAGTCCAGACATTTCCAAAATTAAAAAGTGAAAGTTCTTGCATTCTAATTTTATCCTCAATTTCAATCTCATTCCCCAGTGGTAACCACAATTCACACGCATCCTACCAGATCTTTTACCAAGCACAGGCAAACCAAAAAAAAGATAATTGTTTTTTTTTTTTTTAAAAGGGGACCATTTTCTACGTATTAGTCCAAAACTTTTTTTCTACAACATATCACAGCCACATTTCATGTTAGATACACAGATCCACCTCATTGTTCCTAAGAGCTGTACTTCATACTACACATTATACCATAATTAAGCATTCCCCATTATACTTTTAGACTTATTTTTCAATATTACTAATAACGATCAAAGAACATACTTGCTCTGATATGCTTGTGTACATGTCTGATTATATCTGCAGGAGAGATTCCTAGAAGTTGAATTGATGAGCGAAAGGATATATACATTTTAAAGGTAGACACTAACAGAGGGGAAGCCAAGAGCCAGAGTGCTGAGGATTGCTCCAACACCCTGCCAGAGCACATCCCTTGTAAAGGACATTTACCATCTACAGAGTCAAAGGGAAGGGTCCTGGGAAGAGGGGGACCAAGTCTCTCGGGCTGGGGAGCCAGACTGGGCAGAACTCTTTAAGATCAAGTAGATAAACAGTGTGTGGATCTGGCCTAGAACCTGCTAGTAAGACAGCAAGGCTGCCGACAGATTGAAGGAAGTTGTCAAGTTCAGTCCTAGCTGGAGCCTTGAACGGCCTCTCGAGCCATCCATGGTGCTGATGGAGGCTGGCTCTCTTGTTTCTTCTCTCTTATCCAATTATTTCCATTTCTACTCCAGTTTACTCAGTGCATTACTTGAGCCATTCTAATCCGAAAGACCTAGATTAAACTTTGTTCAATTGTACCTTCTTCTATGTCCAGTAGCTGCCCCAAGTCTGTCCAAATCCTATCTGGACAACTTGCCCCAACATATGTACATAAGCAGCTTCTTATTCCTTTAATGTTGGCACTTTAATTCTGCATATATACCTTAACACTTAATGTTTAATTAACCAGAATGATCATAAATCAGAACATCTTTTTTGTGCTTATGGGTGAAAAAAAAAAAAAAAAAAAAGAAGCCCAGGGGTCAACCTGGTGGCTTACTGGTTAAGTTTGTGCGTTCCGCTTCGGTGGCCCGGGATTCAGAGGTTTGGACCCTGGGTGTGGACTTATGCACCACTCATCAAGCCATGCTGATGTGGGCGGCATCCCACATACAAGATAGAGGAAGACTGCCACAGATGTTAGCTCAGCAACAATCTTCCTCAAGCAAAAAGAGGAAGATTGGCAACAGATCTTAGCTCAGGGCCAATCTTTCTCACTGGGGAAAAAAAAAAAAAGAAGCTCAAAGGAACAGGCAGGCTCCTAACACCACCAAATTCCTCAAATGGAGCAGATTCTGACCTTAAGGCCTTAGCTGAATGACAAGGAAGGTAGCATTACACAGGACAGTGTTCTAATTAAGGGGCAGTCTCTAGCTAGGCTCTTAGAACACTCTATCATAACACCTGGCAGGGACTATTGTACTTGTCTACTTAGTCTTGGCTGTCCAATTTCCCTCAAAACAGGAGCTTTGTTGGTTATTTCTGTGTTCCCTACATTAGACGCTGTGTTTGGTACCAGGTATGTGCTTAACAAATATTGCTAAATAAATTAGCTTTGTTTTAGAACATCTCATAACCTCATGCAGCAGCCCTCCATCACATCAAGACACAGAAGGCTTTGCAGTTGGTGAAACCACTAAGGGAGATCCAGGAATCACATGTGGGTGAGATCAGTGTGGCCTGTCCCCCAACACTGCCATACCTGTCACCAACTATGCATACCCATCCACTGGTCCAGTGGTTCTCAACCATGCCATGGGCTGCCTTGAGAGCTTCAAAAACACTGACCAAGCTTTCAAAACACTTACCATACTGACCTAACAATTCCATTCCCAGGTACTTACTCAAAAAAGTTAAAAATGTCTCCACACAAAATCTTGCATATGAATGTTCACAAAAACTACTCATAATAGCCCCAAACTGGAAACAACTCAGATGTTAACCAATAGGTAAATGCCTAAGGAAATTATGGTATAGCCATATAATGGAATATTACTAGGCAATAAAAAGGAACTACTGATACACTCATTAAAATGAATGAAGCCCAAAACATCATGCTGAGCTAAGGAAGCTAGATATACACAAAGTACAAGCTCTATGATTCCATTTATATAAAATTTTAGAATAGGCAAAACTAATCTAAAGTGACAGGAAGCAGATCAGTGGTTGCCTGGGGCAGGGAGTGGGGGAAACTGACAGCAAAAGGGCAAAGATAAATCTCTAGGCTGATGGAAATGTTCTATATCTTGAAATGGTGGTGATTACATGAGCATACAAATTTGTCAAACTTCACTGAACTAAACACTTAAAATGGGTGCATTTTATTGCATATGAACCGTACCATAATATATTCAGAGATTCTGAAATAATTAGTCTGGATTGTGGCCTGGGCTGGCATGTTTTAAAGCTCTCCAGATGATTCTAATGTATGCCACGGTTGAGAACCACTGTCCAAGGGAATCAAGCCAGAATTTTGGATGAGGTGGAAAGCATGCTATAGTTTGAAACAATTCCCACAGGGGATTCACAGGTGACTCCTGGTCTAAAACCACCCTCCTAGATGCTATGAGGCTGTGGAGGACCAGGTTTCACCTGTTACAAGAGCAAAAGAATAGCAGCTAACATTTATTTTTAGTTAGAGCACTTAGCATGCTAGACCCTGGGCCTAGAAAATGACATATGTTATTTTATGCAATCTTCACAAAACCATATAAAGTAGGTATTATTATGCCTACTTTACAAATGAGGAATTTAAGAGTAGCTGAAATAGAGAAACATGCCCACGTCATACAGACAGGAAAAGGCTCAGGTCTCAAACTGTCTGATTCTAAAGCCAATGCTCTTGACCTCTACAGGACCAAAGTGGATGGCTCTGGGGATACCTTCCTGGCCCCTGTGAACCCTCTTTGTAGGGACAGAGTGAGGGCAAGGAGTCCTAGAGTCTGGGTTCCAAGAACATGACCTCCTGTCAGGACCAGGCATTGCGGACTTTCCCGGGGGTGGGATGCAAGGTCTCTGCTGCTTGCTCTTCCTCCCCTCCGCCTCCCAGATTTCTCAGTTCCTCCACACTCAGCCCTCAGCACTCTCAGTACCCTCAGTCGTTGCAGTAAATACGGGGAGAAGCACTCCTGATGCCTTCTCACTTTTTTTTTTCCTCCCCAAAGCCCCAGTACATAGTTGTATATCTAGTTGTACGTGACTTCTCACTCTCTTGACAAACACCGTGGAATGCATGTTCAGACAGAATCTAAGTCATGACGGAATAGTGAGGTCCTCAAGATGGTCTGCCAAGGTGTTTGCATTTTAATGAAGTTAAAATTTTGTGAGCTTTTATTGAGCACTTACTGGGTGCTGGGCACCCCCTAAGCCATTTACTTGTATTACCTTACTTAATCTTCACAATAATACTATGAGTCAGGACCTATTACCTCCATGTGACAGACTAAACTGAGAGAGAGAGGATTTTATCAATGATGAACCAGTGTTCATCAGCCGGGAAGGGGCAGCACTGAGTTAACCAGGTGGTCTGTTTCCCGAGCTTGCAGTCCCCACCTCTGCATTACTGTGCCTGTTATCATTTTGATTTTATCTGTGCAATAATTCAGGTACATTAGCACCTTAAGAACTTCTGTGCAATGTCCTGAAAACCCAACTCCCCAATTATAATTTTGATACTATGAAGAAATGAATTTCAAGTTCAAGTGACATTTTTGCTAATTAACTTAGCGCCTTTTATAAATCATTTATCTTAAATATACCACGATCTATATTCTTATAAAATTTAAAATGGGACAAGTAATTCTCAGTGGTGGAAAAAAGTGAAGAATGGGGATGATGACGTCTTAGGCTTCATTCACATTTTTGATTTGCCATTGTATGACACTGGAAAAAACTGAGCTCCTGAGGTCTTGATTCTCTTTTTCATAAAATGAAAAAGATCATATTAAATAAAAAATAAGAAACGTATGGCCCTTGTGCTTCTATTTCCTGCATGTTTTTCTGCTGGGCTCATGCTTAATCTCAGAACACTTATTTTTTCACAAAGCACTCTAGGCAGCCACTAGCCCTTGTTCAGAGATGGAAAGTGTGATGAAACCTATTTGCCATCTTAGACCATATGATCTTAAATCCCTTCTCAGTTTTACAAAATCGATCCCTAAAATATAACAAAAATATTAACATGCACAATATGTTGTACAAAACCATTCAGAGCCTGATTTTGTCTATATTGTTACACATCTGCAACAAGTAGATGGGGAAAGAAAAAATATCTGAGTGTGTATAATTCTACAATTGGTTTCAGAGAATGTTAGCCCAACAGGAAGTCGATTATATGGGTGGAATATTACACATTTACATCTGTACACACACACATATTACTGTTCAGCATTTTATTAGCATAGCAATTATACATTTTTAAGTCAGGAATGAAAATACTGGTTTGGTTTGATGCCCCAAGAATGTTCCATAGAACTGTCTGCAACTTATGGGATGGCTTTTAAAATAACTCTTTCTTTTGGCATCTTTCAGCTCTTTAAGATTAACCTGTTTCTATATTAGCTAATCAGGAGTATTCGGGACCAAGCCCAATAATCAGGGCATGAATGCTTTTGCACATACTCACGCGCCCTGCAGAGCTGCTCTCGGATGTGGTAGTAAGGGCTGCCGCACCAGGACCTAGGGCATAACTAGCTGCTCTAAGAAGTAGTTTGGATTTAAAACATAACTCACGTTATGAGAGGCTTAAAACAGAACATGCCAAAATTAGGATTCAAACTGGGGCTTCAGTTAGATCTACCCAACGAGAACAGAAAGATTTCCTTGAAAACAAGGGTAGGAGGGACTGGTGCAGACAGTAGCTGGCTTGACACTAAAAGAATGGATAGACAAAAGATACCTTAAGGAAATTTTGCAAAGCTTCTTCTACAGTTGAGGATGGTATTTTTCCAAACAGAGTAGCAGCCATTTTTTTCTCAATCCAGCTCAGTTTCGAGACCTGAAAATACAGAGCAACATCACTCTTAGAAAACTGTTCACCTTTTGAGTGAATAATCTCTCCCCAGTTAGATGTGTGTGTGTATATGTACATATATGCATATAAGTATAAATACTTATCCATAAATAATACATATGAGAGATGTCACCTTTATGGTATTAATATTTTGCCTTCCTTTTTCATAATTCTAACAAACTATGAGCTCTAAAAGCACTGGTTAAAACATCAATTTGAAATACTCAGGATAAGATTTGTGTTCAACCAGAAAAAGGGGTGGAGGTGGGGAACTCTGATCTTGTTTGTTCATCTGATTCATGATTCTGAGATGACCACAGAGCAGTATTTCTTGGTACCGAGTGCAGCAGCCAGAAGACCCTGCCTTTGCTCTCTTCCTGCCTACTCCATGCTGCCAACCTGACCCAGAGGGCAGCATCTCAGAAACATAACTAGAATGAGGATCCGCAACCCAGAGGGAGTGTAAAGTGAGGGTCCCGTATACATATTTACAATCCAGGAGAAATTTTTTTAACCAATAACCACCAAAATTAAATTTCATATTACTATTTATTTTTTGCTTTCTTTTTAACATTTTCCCAAAGATGAGTGTTAGACGTTTATCATGAAAGACTAAACAAATTCAGAAACGAATACTTAAAAGGGCATTGATGCAGTGGATGCTCTCCCCAACCCCATCAAGTGTCTTCCTTCCCAATCCCTTCGTCAAGGTTTCTAGGTAGCCATTAACCTCCATTTAAAAAAAAATTATGCCCTTGCTTTTCTACATAATGTTACTTACTGCTATGCTTATTTTTGTTTTTGAACTTTAAAAAATAATATCATGTTTATTTCTTTCTATGACATTTTTTCACTTAACAGTATAGTTTTACGATTTCATCCTGGTTGACGAGTGTAACTGAAATCCAGCCTTTTAAATATCTGTGAAATATTCCATCACTTAAACATACATCAATGATTTTTCATCCACTCTTGTCAATGGACATTTGAGTCATTTCCATTTTTTTTTCTCTTAAGAACAAGGCTGCTACAGGCATTCTTGAACAAGCCTTTAGAGCACATTTGCAAGAGTTTGCTAGGGTAGGCACCAGTGTGGGTCAAATGGTAGCCATCATTAAATTTAAAAGATAATACCCTATTGTTCCCAAGGTGGTTGCATCAGTTTATGCTCCCACAACAATGTAAGAACTTTTGTTGCTTCAAATTCTTGCAATATATCATACTGATATCTTTAAATTTTATCAAATGAGTAGGAATAAAATGGTATCTCCTTGTGGTTTTAATTATCATTTCCTATTATTCCTAGTTTCAAGATTTATTTTTTGTTTTGTTTTTGAATTTCTAATTTAATTGCATGATGATCAGAAATTCTGTATGATGTCAATTTTTTGAAATTTATTAAGATTTGCTTTATGACTTCATATATGGCAAATTTTGTAACATTCTACGTAGGCTTGAAAAATGTGTATCCTCCAATGTTTTGGTACATATTTTCATATATGTTTATTAGATCAAGTTTATTAAATGTGAGGCTCCAATGTTTTATATACTTACTAATCCTTCTTTTGTTTTTTGTCTTCTTGTTCTATTAATTACCAACGGAGGTGGGTAAAAATTTACCACTCTGTGGTGTCCTTACTTACCTTCCTTGTCTTTTTACCTCTCCTTCATATTTTCTATTTCTTTGTTCCTCTGTGCTGCACTCCAGGTAACTTTTCCAGACTTATCTTAAAGTTCGCGAATTCTGTCTTTAGTGGTACCTATCTAGTGCTAAGTCTTTCCATTGATTTTTCTTTTAATGTCAAATAATATACTTTCTGTTTCAAAAGTTGTTTCATTTTTTTCAAATCTACCTGGTCATTTTTGTAGTCTCATGCTCCTCATCCATTTTTTTCCCCAATTCCTCTTACTTTTAAAAAAACATTATATAGATAGCTGTTTAATATTCTGTGTTCCATGTTTACAAAATCTTAAGTCCTTTCAATCTATTTCTGGGTTTTCTTTTTTGTTTCTTTCTGTTGACTATCATTCCTGATGGCTTATTTCTTTGTATATTCCATTATTTTTTACTGTGAGCCCCCAGCGTTGGGCCACTCTGTTAGAGTTTATGAGGCCTGTGTGAATGTACCTTCCTCCAGGGAGGATGAACAGTAGCTTCTGCCATTTGTCTACAGCATGAAGATCAGGTTCTATTTTGAATTAAAATTTCCCTCTTGGGTTTTTTAATCATAAACAAACAAAGCACATTCAAGCCCCAGACTCACGTGTGGTTGGGTCAAAGGTTTTCAGACCATAGAGGAGTTTCCTACCTTCATAAAAACTCAGATTCCTAACATTTAAAACTGGTATAGTAAAACTGCTTACAAGGCTGTTAGAGTATTAAACGAGATTAGAAATATAAAGTATAAAATGTACATCTGACATATAACAGATGTTCAATAAAAGTAGGCATCCTTCTTCATCCCTAAACCTCTTCAAGCCTCAATTAAAAAGCTTCCTCTTTTGCCTACGCTAATTTTCTCATCCAGAAATAGCATCTCTCTTCATGGTAATTTTGTCATGTGTCTCTTAAGATACGTTTTCACATTCTGTTAATTTCCCATAAACGAATGTCATTTAAGACACGGGGTCTTAGACTTACCAGCTGGCTTTATTTATTTCTATACATCTCACGTCCCCTTCTAAATTAAGTTCCTTGAAGACAAGGACAGGGTTTTATCTATCTTCTGGCCAGTGAGCACATAATTTATGCTCATTAAACTCTCATAAATGACAAAAGTCCTCCTACAAAACAGAGAGTAGTGCACTGATACAGGGTGCGCATGTGTGTAGGTGGCTTGATCACTACCTGAGAGAGCATGAAGGGAGACAATGTGACTGTTTCAAGGGGAAATGGAAAGGCAGGAAAGGAAAAGAAATATACATACATATGTAAAACCATATGTTGTATATAACACAGTATATAAATATATAAATTATAAACTCATAAAATGTGTTGACTTTATCATTTTCCCCACAGTAGGCACTAGATAAAACAGTAAAAGAATGAATGTCACTGAAAATACAGCATATAATCATAGTATATTCAAATAAGATTTATAGATAAAAGCAATCAACTTACAGTATAACAGTATCTTCCCTTTAGGTAATACAAAAAGGGTTCTTCAGGTAAAAATTGGATTGCTTTATCCAGATGTTCCTGAAAGAAAATGCAAAAGAAATATCATCTCCCCAGTTTCAGGAGGTGCTGAATGGAACTGTGCCCAGTAAATTCAAAGGAGCTTTACAGTGTTGTTTCTTTCCCTCCCCAATCCCTATCATTAATACAATTAAGTCTTATCGATAATTCAATTATTAAAAATGATTGCTACAACTAAAACCAAAACTGTGACTATGATTTAATAAGACTACAGATAATTTAAAGCCAAAATGTAACTATAAAAAAAGAAAAAATCCAAGTCACATTTTTGTCTGCCCATGACTTGCCCATGACTTACTGAGTCAGAGGCAAGTATCAAATGATTAGGGTATAATGGGGGAAAAAACAGTAGAACTGGGCAGTAGAGGAATTTACTCCTTTGACCTTGTCAAAATGGTTACAGGGAGCTGGAAAACAAAGAATTCTTTGCCCGTCCCAATAATTATTGGCCCCAAGGGGTTATTTATTGAGCTATTATAATGAGAGGCCTATTATAAATGATGTATATGTGCATTACTAGAGTAATAATATCTTTAATCGCCCAAATAGTTTGATTTTCTTTTTGGCACAGTACTATTTAAAGACTATCATTTCACTTAAATGAAAAAAGATAAATTCCTAGAGATTAATTTGTTGAATAATTTGGTTTGTAACTGTTAATGGAACATATAGCTACATTAAAACATTTTTGATACCAAGAAATACCTTGAAGCGATGTCCATAGTTGATTTTGTTTTGTAAGCCTTCAAACTCTGATACGTAGCCACACAAAATCGCATACCTGAAAAGGATAAAAACAGTGGATATCATGTGAACTTTTAATCAAATACAACCAAATGTAACATTAAAAAAAAAAATCTCTGAATCACTCACTAATATTTAACAGAAGTATTCATATAGATACAGGGGCCCTAAAGATAATAAATACTTGACATCAACATGAGGCCAGTTTCCTCATCTATAACTGGGGATTCTGACACCATCTGTCTCATATGCACATTGTGAGGGTAAAATATCTACAACATGCAATCGCTTAGAACAGTGCTTGGCGCAGAGTGAGTTTCTAGAAATGTTGGCTGCTGCCACCACTATCAGCAACATCAAAGTCACCAAGAGGCTCGCAGAAAAAGTCTAATCACATAAACATTAAATTGAAAAATACATTGTGTCATCAGATCCTTGTTCCTTGTTACTAAAAATAAAAATAAAAATTTCTTAGCCTCTTTCAATGTCATTTGAAAATAAAAATAAATATCATGACTATAGACAAAGTTAAAGGTAATTTTAGAATATGTTTTTTCAAAAAATTTCCCATGTCCTTCAATCCTTCCTTGGAAACACTGCATTCCTCTAGAATAGTGCATCCCATGGATTATTTACCTTTTTTCCATGGGGAATATAAAATTTATATAAATAGTTATTTGACTATAAATTGGGTACAATATTTGATCAGCAATTCGCTTATTCTAAAAATTGGGGGATACATGACTTTTCACAGAGTGTTTCTCTCTATGCAAAAGTCTTTGGGGTATTTCAGACTGTTTCTGCCTGAGGCAAAATATTCATTTACTTAAATATTTCAAGACTAGATGTTAATTTTTACTTGCATTGTCATAACTGAAATGAAAAATGTACTTTCAGGTGTTATCTCAATCGTTTCTGTGGATAATCATAATTTTCAAGAACAAAAATGAAGTGAAGAATTTTCTTAATTTGGAACCGTAAGATCATTCCTGGACACAAAAGATCACATAATTCACATACTTTATGCCCAACCAATAAAATGGCCACTTTTCAGTTATGACTTCTTTGACCTTTTAATTTTCAGTTTTTATATAATCAAGGGAACCCACTACCGTAGAAGCCAGAGTGATAACTAAATCAACCTACTAAAAGTCATTTGAGAATTTAACTAGATTAGGAGATACTACTACTCACAAATTCTAAAATCAGACTGTATTTCACATACATCTCTGCACCACCAGAGATAGAGTATTTAGAAAACATTACTGGAAAAAGACTCTCAGCTTCCTGGTGAAAACTGTTATTGTTGCCTCTTGGCCTCACCGTGTTCTTTCGAAATGGGGTCTGCTGTTCTGTTCTATCACTCCTCCCACAGAGTTGAAGACCATGGAGCACAATTCCACAACTACATCCCCAAACTCCCCATTTTAGTTATCACATTATCATTTTCCAACTTATTCAGACTTAAAAAAAACCTTAGGCCACTTTTTAAAAACATAAACTTTTATTATTTTAAAATACCTTGAGATTTACCGGAAAGTTGCAAAGATAGTACAGAGAGTTCCTGTATACCCATATCCGGTTTTCTCTATTGTTTACATCTTACATTATTATAGTACATTTATCACAACTGTACCAATATTGACACACAATATTGATACATAATTTTCACAATGAACCAATATCAATACATTATTATTAAGTAAACTCCATACTTTCTTCAAATTTCCATCTGCTCTTCCTAATATCCTTAAATTTTGACACTTCTTTCTATCCCTCCTTCCATATTTATCCCTAGTAACTAACACCTTGTTCAGTATCTCTTTCAACAAATGAAAATCTTTTGATGTACTATTGTCATCCATCATACACCCTGTTCCTCCTAATTTTGTGTTATTTGCAACTTTTATAAGCATACCTTCTATATCTTCACCCTCTGACAAAATTACTGAACACACTAGCGTCTAAGATCTAGACTTGGAATCTAAGAATCGTCTCTAGGCTGACAATGATATTGTCAACAGATAGGCTGTTGAACAAGTGAGGCTCAAACCCTTCTGTCAGCATGGTTAACCCAGAAGCTTGCCCACATTTCTGCATCTTGTCCACAACAATGTAATGAGTGAACTTGCCTTAATGTCTTGCTTAAATCCAGATATATGAGCTCAATTTCCCTACTCTATCAATAGCAAAGGAACAAAAAACAGATCACGTCACATTTTTAGAAAAATCTATATTGGGCCTATTTGAACTTCCTCATCCAGAGATTCCTAGAACAACCCAACTAACTATTTGTACCACAATCAAAGGAAAAGATTCTATGTTCTTGGATCCAGAGTGGTGGAATCAATCTTCTATTTTCTGAAAATCAGAACTACTTATGCACTTCTCTAGGCCTTTATAGTGCTCTCTCAGCACATTCTCTCCAAGTTACTCTGACTGAAGACAAAAAGGAAAAAAATGATTTATGAATACTATTATATGAAATATGTACTTTTTCCTTATAATCTGTCACTAGAGTTATGTTTTTCACAAAATCACTTTTCCCCAAAGGATCATCACTTTTTTTCCGGCAATTGATTCCACCTATGTTTGTATGTGTGTTGGGTTTTTTTTTGTATTGTTCATCTTTAAAATGTAATTTAAAATTTTATTTCGTAAACTCTCAGGTTGATGGGAACTCTAAAGAAAGTTAATTCATAATATGGTCTATTACCTCCATCTAGAGGTTGTTCTAACTACATGCCTTGACGAAAATGCTGTATTTTTTTTTGCATTGATATTGAATATATCTTCAATAATTGGCAAACATTCTTGTTTCAACATTACTACAACAACTCCATTAGTTTCCCTGAGGGACTTTTGAGTCAGCATCAATGCTCTTTATACTGTGAGAAAGCAGAGGAAGAATAACGTAATAGAAGAAATATCAAGCACATAAGAATATAAGATATGGCTTTTGTTTTTCCACTTATTGTGTGGCCCTTGGTTACTAATCAACACACCACACACACACACACACACACACACACACACATACACACACAGAGCTTTGCTTACCTTCTCTATAAAATGGAAACAGGTTGTTCTGTAAATGCCTATAAGGCATGTGGATATAACTTGTGACTGGTAGAGTGCAACAAATACCTAAGACATTATTTATAATTAAGGTCAGGCCTATTTGGCTAACAAACTCCAAATCCATCAGAGATTTTACTCTCTTGATTCTACAAGTATCTTAGGCTGGTACAATAAAAACAACAGAATTTTATAGAATGCTTATGTCGCCTTAAAGTTAAAAGGTAATTTCGTTTTGGAAAAGACAAAGATGAAAAACATGTCTTTTGTTTTTCAACTGTTCCCTCAATGTTAATCCTTTACGATCGTTATTCCTAAAGATTGCATCTTTTATTTCAAACTGAAGGCTTATAAACCATCAAGTAACCCTGTAAACCATGGGTCTGCAAACTTTTGCTGTAGGGCCAGGCAGCAAACATTTTAGGCTTTGGGGTTGACAGTCTCTGGTGCAACTACCCAGCTTCACCGCTGTGTACAAATGCATGGGTGTGACTGTACTCCAATAAAAATTTATTTAAAAGCAGGCAGTTGGATTTGGCCTGTAGGCTACAGGCTGTCATTTATGCTGAATGAATGAGAAAATGTCTTAACATATTGAAAAGATTCCAGCAGAATAAGACCTTTTTGTGCCATTTTATTACAATTGATGGAATCAATTAATCTAAATTTCACCCATTGATTCTCAAGACCAAGTTTTAATTTCTCTGTTTTCATCACCCTAAACTTCTACTATTTAATTGAATGAGAACTCTTGTATTCAGTAGATATATGATAATACATTCTAGGAATTGAGATAAGATTGACATTCATATTTAACACATTTTATCAGCTGATTAGATTTTAATATATATATTTTTGGTGAGCAAGATTGGCCCCGAGCTGACATCTGTGCCAGTATTCTTCTATTTTGTATGTGAGATGCTGCCACAGCATGGCTTGATGAGTGGTGTGTAGGTCCGCACCCAGGATCCAAAACTGCGAATGCCAGGCCACCGAAGCAGAGTGCACAAATTTAACCACTCCGCCACTGGCCTGGCCCCCTAGATTTTAATATTTTTTTAAATTAAAGACCGATACTGAATAAGAAATCACGTGAAATATAATTGCATAATTTCTCTGTGTGTGTGTGTTTGTGTTGATAAGATTTAACCTTGGGGTTAAATCCTCTGGTTATAAACAGGGCAACTAGTTCACAACAAAATGTGAAAGAAGATGAACAAAGGAGCAGTAACCAGATGAGTGGAAGATCCACAGGAAACCCACTGAGGAAGAGTTAAGCATAATCTGTCCTCACACGATGGATTTCAAGGTACTTATGAAGCCCTCAGAGAAGATTCAACACTGTTCCTCTGTGAAAATTTGGAAGCTCAAACTGGTAAGTGTCCTCAGATTGAGGATTAACATTACATGGACATTTTTAATGCGATTCTTCACGGACACAGATGCAGTTTGAGCGAAGGAAGAGCACAGCAGAGGAAGAGCAGCCCAGCAGCAGCAGGAGGAGGAGGAAGAGGAACAAGTGGGGAAGAAGGAAGAGCGGCAGGAGCAGCTCAACGTGAACAGCAGGACCTGGGTGCTCCTTCTGCATCCAAATCTGGCTAACCAGCTCCCAAACACTTCCAACATCAAAGGAGATGAAGAGATTGTGGCTTGATCAGGGTAAGTTTAATACAGTTACGACTAAGAGTGGAAGAACAGAAGTACCTTAATGCATACAGATGTTAACTTATTAATATTAGTATTATGCAAATTAGAAGAAGGCAAAGTTGGCTATAGAAATAATAGCCAAAATCATTATATACTGAGGAAATAGTCTTAAAGATATGTATCAGAATGTTAACCACAAAATTACCTTTCTCCTAGAGTTTTGGCAAAGGCACCAAGGGCACAAAATAATACTTTATCTGTAGGTACTCCAATCCCTAAAGCAAGACTCTCTACTACCCATGCATGACACGCTAAGGAAACGATTCACAGGTTCCGCCAGGCTTAGCCCTTCGCCCATCTCCAGGCGATACAAGAGAAGGCAAAGAATTCACTGGTGGAGGCAGGGACCTGGAGTGGGGATTTCTGCGGATAGAACCGTTAGGGTACTTGGGTTCCACCTCCCACTTTCTCATGATAGAGTGCAGAAGGTAGGCTCACATCTTATCTTAAGCCAAGACAGGGGAGCTTCAAAAGACCTATTCTTATTTTGGTACGTGTCCCTTGGAGTCTAGGGGACAGGAAGTTTCAAGATGCTTATGTGAGTAGAGCTCCCCCTGCTGGTGACAGAGTAGAGAAACAAGTCTGCTTTGGGAAAATGGTTTGTACTTCAGAGCTGGTGAAGCAAAAACAAATTTCCTGTGGGACAGATGTGGACCTGCCGAAAGGGAGCCACTTTGAGAGAGATTTTTGCCTAAGAGTGCCTCAAATAATAAAATAATCCCGAAGAGGGGTGGATTTTTAGAAACATAGGTCTGAGAGAAGGGTTATAAATTATTACTGTATCTTCCTAGCATCTAAAGTATCTGTACTGCTGAGGAGAAAAAAACTAAGGAACTAAAAAATGTAGAAATGCAAATGCGGGAAAAAGGAAGCGTTAATTAACAACAATATATGTCTTATTTGTGATTTATAATTCTAAACATACAAAGGATCCAAAACAAAATGTACTCAAGAATAAAATTTTTTGCCCCAAGGATATTCACCTATGTCCATCCAACTAATTACATTCCCTTTGTTTGAGCTTTCTTATAAGTGGTTTTTCTTTGACCTGTGGAATTTGTATCCCTTGACACATCAAGCTTTAAGAAATGGCTGATGTGCTTTTATTCTTTGAACCACTCTTTCTACTTCTTATTTAGAAACATGGCATCATTTTAGTATTTGTTTTCAAATGAAATGTTATATTAAATTAGATTTAATTAGAATTTATCATGTTCAAAGCCATTGGACTTGGTAGAATCACTTATGAAATCTTCAATGAAAGTTTACCTTAAATATAATAAATACATACTGAAAAATACATGAAGATAAACAGAACAAGAACAATTACTGTGCTATCTACTAACTATTTTTCAGTGAATGTGACAAGTTAAATGGGTCAAAAATATTTTTAAAATCCATTATAATTTACAAAGATGCATATTAGCATTTAAAAAGGCTGCATAAATTCTACATACTTACCACAGATGACAATGTCCATTCATGGGTGCTCTAGTAATAGCTTTTTCACCTAATGTCTTTCCTGAAAGATAAATGGACTTACACTTAGTACCTTCATGTGAGTTGGTGCGAGGTAGATTATTGAATTAAGTCAGTGATTCCTAAAGTAGGCTCCCAAGACCAGAAGCATCACCTGGAAATTTGTTAGAAAAGCACATTTTTGGCCACACAGGAGACTTCCTCGATCACAAACTCTAGACTCAGCAATCTGTTTAAAGCAGCCTCTAGTGATTCTGATGGTGCTCAAGTCTGAAACTCACTGGACTAAGTGATTTAACCAAGTATAAGAAAAGTCATTCAATCATTATTTAAAAGTGTTAATAAAAATTGTTTTGTAATTAAGTCAACCAACATTTACTGAGTGCCTTCTAAGTGCCACAGGATGTGAGCCTCTGAGAACAGAAAGTCAAGTAAGACACAGTTCTTGCCCTCCAAGGGTTTACAGTTCAGTAGACAGCAGGTATAGAAAAAAACAAATTACATGCAAAAAGGTAAAAGTAAGATAAAAAAAAGAGAGCATGGCAGAGAAGAGGGTGAGTAACTCTATCTAAGGAGGAAGGGAAGGCTTCCCAGAGAAGTTCTTGCCTCATCACTCACAATAATGAAGAGGCTCAGTACAGAAATAATTCTCCCAAATCATTTCTCTGAGTTTTAGAATAACTTTTTCTTTCTTTTTTTTTTGAGGAAGATTAACCCTGAGCTAACATCTGCTACTAATCCTCCCCTTTTTGCTGAGGAAGACTGGCCCTGAGCTAACATCCGGGGCCATCTTCCTCTACTTTATATGTGGGATGCCTACCACAGCATGGCTTCACAAGTGGTGCCATGTCTGCACCTGGGATCCAAACTGGCGAACCCCGGACTGACTGCTGAAGCGGAAGTTGAGAATTTAATCACTGCATCACTGGGCCGGCCCCTAGAATAACTTTTAAAAGTGCAATAATTACTTTTTTTTTCTTTTTTGGTGAGGAAGATTTGCCCTGAGCTAACATCCATCACCAATCTTCTTCGTTTTTAGCCTGAGGAAGATTAGCCCTGAGCTGACAATCTTCCTCTACTTTGTATGTTGGTTGCCACCTCAGCATGGCTGATGAATGGTGTAGGTCTGTGCCCAGGATCCAAACCTGTGAACCCTGGCTGCCAAAGTGGGGAGCGCCAAACTCAACCACTACACTATGGGGCCAGCCCTCCGTAATAATTACTCTGGATGGAAGTTTGTCTATTCGTTTAAACAATCAAAATGCTTGCAACAAAACTGAACCACATTCTGAAAATCTTTCTCAAAAAGAGGCTTTGCTTCTTACCCTCTCCTTTTCACCCTGCTCTATTTTTTTCTTTGGAGAGAATATCCAATGATCTGCAAAATGCCCTTCTAAATAGGTAGTTGAGATAATCTTTATAAACAAGAATCTTTTATTCTAAAACCATTCTCTATTTGGTAATTTATTAAGGTGGTACTTTATAGCTTTATCCATTAACAGAAGTACTCTGTGTAGAAATTTACATAAAGTGGAAAAAATCAAAGTGAAATATTTTAATAATAACTAATGTTACATTGTGGACACCTACTAAAAGTTAGCCATTTGTAAACGAATGATTGAAAAACATAAATACTTTCTAATGTACAAACATTAAACACTAAATCAACATTTTAGCACACTACTGCAAGCCTAAACGAGAGGAGCAGCCATCACTCCGAGACTACAAAAGGACGCTGAGCAGTACACAGTCTGGTTTCGCAGCCTCATTTATGCAGCTGAAGCCCGAAAGGAAAGCTATTCGCCTGACAAAATTATATTTTGAGATGCATTTGAGGCATTTGTACTGATCATTTAATTCTGGATATTATAATAATGTTTCTTTAGATATAAGATTCATATTTTATTTGGAATACAAGTTATGATCAGTTGCAGTATTCAAAAGTTGTACTGCATAATGATACATCCCGTTTTGAGTTTTATGAAAGAATTTTGCACTTTCCAGTGATCAAACCGTCCCTCGGCATAACAATTTCAAATGTACTATTATGAACAACAACATCCAGCACTCTTCTTCCCTCATACTGAGTTCCCTCCACAGCCGGTCTCAGCTCCACTGTACTTTGTCATCACCTTTCGCCAGCCCTTACCACCTGCACACCTGTGCGATCTGTCCCCATACTCATCTACACAGTAAGTCCTCTAGTGCAGCCCTGTCTCAGTCACAGTTACGTCCCTCCTCCTCTCGCTCTGCTCCTTCCGTCCACCCCTCATTTTAACATTGTTCCTGAACACAGGAATCTGGAGTAAATGTTTCTTAAACAGATGAAGAAACAGAATTCTTTTAAATTAATTTCAATATTGGAATGAACATATCTGAGGCTTCACTCCTTTTTCTTTGATACTATAAACTTGTCTCTTTTTTTGGATATATCCTATTCAAATTTATGCTCCATTCTTGTCCCCAAATTTCCTCCAGCCTATTTCTTTTTCCATTTTCACCATCTCACACATTTACTCAATTAAACTCCCACTCCATTTTAAAACAGAGATCCCAGGATGTGAGACTGTTGCTTCCCGAGGAAAGATTTCCCCACATCGCCCCCGACCCCTGCCCTCGCACCCTCCTTTCTGTTACACTCGCAACACTCTGCAGCCTCCTTACTCACAACTTATTTCCGTTTGTTTCTTTATGTGTATGATTATCCGAATAATACTCCCTCCTCCACAAAGCCATAAGCTCCCCTGCATTCTGAGAACATGTCTATTTTGCTTTCATATTTCTGCCCCCTAACACAGGAGGAGCCCTAATGCCCAGGGTACAGTAGGTACTTAAGAAAAAAAAAGTGTTTCATATCGATGAATGTTGGAACAGTTTACAGATATACTTTGATTTTTCTCAGTAGATATGAAAATAAGTCAGTTTGTTCTCTTTGGTTAAATTTTTATTTACCTTCAAGTTAATACATCTCTTCTCTAGAAATCCGTTTTGCTTATGGCCTGCAAGACAGATTGCTAGAGAAAAACTGCCCCACAAAGGTGATGAAGAATATGTAAAGAACAAAGAAGGAAAATTTCTCCCATCCTCCTCCCACTTAGAGAGAATTAAAGTGCAGAGGTCAATTGGCAAGGAAATCTACAAGTGGAAGAAATGTAATTACAAGGAGTTTGGAAATACTTCCTTCTTGGAAATAAAAATGACAGCAAACTAGACTGAAGGGAGATCTGCAGAATCATTATCTTCTTGCTGCTTCTCCCTTATGCCATCCAGAGAAGGAAAGCTTGGAAAAGAGAAGACTTCCAAATAAAAGAAGAGTTAAAGAAGTTTTGATGTCAAATTACTACCCTGAAACTCAGAGAGATGGAAGGTAAGGGGCTTTTTGCAAGAAAGAGTTTTGATACTCAGTGAGAGTCAAGGTGAGATATATACGTGTAGACGTTTTGACATTCTGGGTTTTCTTTTGTTGCTGTTATTATGGAAATTTTTTAAAATATGCAAAAAAGTATACAGGACAGTATAATGAACCACCTTGTACTCATCACTCAGCTTAAACAATTATCAACTCAAGGCCAATCTAGTTCTACCAAGACAAATTTTGAAAAAAAATTTGGAAGCCTGAATGGTTATTTCTTCATGGTACCTGGAGCTCTGCATTACAGGAAGTAAGGAGGGTTAGTTTAACTGTGGTGAAAGATGACCGCTGGAGACAAGTGTCTTCTGCCTATTATTGCTTCTCAAACATTACCACTTACTGTCTCATCTTTCTTTTAAAAGCTGAAATTTGAGATTTTTGGTTGCCTTTTCTACTATGCTCAAATATTTTTAAAGAACATATTCTTTAGTCCAAAAGAAGCTTTTTGTCCTTAGACTGTGTGTATTTTTCAGTACCATATATTGATATAGATTAAACATACTGGTTTTAGCTAAGATAATATAGCTTTAATTAAAATTCATTAGAGGTTTATTATAGATAATAACTGTCACTTGAGGATAATAAATCTTTACAAAATACTTACCAATATTAGCATAATGTTTCTTTTCTTGAGTATTTGTAGATAACTCATACATATCTCCATAAGCACGAGCAAACCGCCAAATAAACTCTATTTCATCTCTATACTGAAAAGGAAAGAGAGAACTGCACATTAGATTAACTCAGTAACTTTGACCAGACTATGTTTTTCACTGCAACTTCTACAAAATTAGGCAGCTAAACTAACACTTACAGATGACTGAATCTACTCATGTGCATATAACATTTTATTTTTATTTTTTATTGAAGTATAGTTGGCATACAATATTGTACTAGTTTCAAGTGTACAACATAGTGATTCGACATTTATATACGTTATGAAATGATCACTCTGATAACTAGTAACCATCTGTTGCACATAACATTTTAAATTCAAATATTCATGGCTACAAAATGTGATTTTATATAGTGTTACATTTGGATCTCAAAACCAATGAATATTATCCAGACAACAGCTCCACACCCTCCAGAGAAGGGAGAAGTGACGGGTGCCAGAATCTATAAATTCTCTCTGGGTTGTGGTATCCTCTTCATATTTTCCCTTCTAAGTTATCTACTATCAGTATGCTGATACTGGTCACAAAGTAGTTCAAAGTATCAGTATGCTGTTTCAGTGAGCATTTCGGATAGTATCTGTAAGTTATTACAGATCATATATTCTCAAAAGAACAGAGTTAGAGTTGTTAAATCCTCAGACAAAGGTTAGACTTAAATTGCTCATGGGAAAGAAAGAGATTTATTGCTCCTTTGGATATTGCAAACCCTCTTTTGCTTTTTTGGTAGTGGTGGTGGGAGGGATGGGCTTTCCCAATTCTGCCTAACATGAAATACTGACAACTAACCATTGGTAGAAATAGACTGAAATACTGATGGTTGTTATATTAATAAACATAAGATAGAAAACTTAAAATGTAGCTTTCCCTCCTCACCAGAGAAGCAGTATGTCTTGTTCTTTATCTGTTAGAAAATATTTATTAAATATATCAAGTTAATAAGAATCAAAGAAAAGTAAAAATGTATAATCATTTCTCTGGTTCTCATTTTTATGATCTTAGAGCTCAATAAACTCATATTTACTTTTATTATAGAAAAATTTTGCACCAATCATTTAGCTTGTGTAAACTGTGACACAATTGTCATGGTTATAACATAAATGGGACAGTAGGTTAAATCAAAAAGTAAACCTATACAAACATACTACCATCACATGTCTCTTACCTTGTCTTTGTGGTCACAAAGTAGTTCAAAGCTCTCCATCTTGCTAGACTCCTCCAAACGCAAACGGTCCGCCTTCTGAAGAAGGACATCTAAATTTAAGTCTTCCACGTGTGTGTTCAATGCCTTAGTGACAGGAAAACTCTGTTCTTCTGTGTCAGTATTAGCTGTAATATAACTAAAATGACAGAAATAATCATCAACTCCCTCAAAAGTTATACTATAATAGCCAGAGTGATCCTTTTAAAATGCAAGTCAAATCATTTCCACTCTTACGCTTGAAATCCTGCAGTGGTGACCCCTGTCACTCAGAGAAAAAAACTTAAGTCCTAACAACAGTCTACAAGGCCCTGTGAGATCTGTCTCCTACGCCCAATCTCTCTCTGACCTTGTTTCCTACCACTCTTCCCACTCATTCAACTCCACACTGGCCACCTGGCTGGTCGTTAAATGTGCCAGGCACACTCCTATCTCAGGAACTTTGCTTTCTGTTCTCTCTGATGAAACGCTCTTCCCTTAGAAGGGCACATAACTCATGCCCTCACCACCTTCAAGTCTGTGCTCAGATGTCATCTTCTCAAGGTGGCCCCCCCAGATCACTCTATTTAATGCTGCAACCTCCACACTCCAACCCACCCACATTCCCTTCACCTCCAAGCTCCCTTACCATGCTTGACATCTTTTTCTGTAGTATGGACCACCTTCTAATATAGTATAAAACTGACTAATCCACTACATGTGCCGTTTGTCAGTATCTCCCCCAGTAGGATGCATGCTCCCTGACCAAAGGATTCTTTGTTTTATTAACTGATGTATCAATGCCTAGAACAGCACCTGACACACAGTGGATACTCACTAAATATTATTGAATGGATGACACAGAGTTGTAGGAACTCAGTAGGCACTCGAATATATAATATATATATAATATACATATGTAATATATACACACCCATATATATTTATAGCTCAAGATGATATTCTAACTCTTAGCTTAGTTTTTAAAAATTCATGCTACCTCCCACAATTCCTTTTTGGTGGCATATAATGCAAACAATTTGTCTCGATTTATTCAAACCCTGTTCTGAAAACATTTTAAGGAAGTATATAAGGATACATAATGTATAAAAAGACAAATTAGAACTAGTGAGAAAAGATAAAAACAAAGCCAAATGTGAGTAAGGGCAATAAAAAAAATACATACACGTTAGATATCTGTATCTTTGCTACAAGGGACACAATGTGGTTCTACACTTTCTAGCAGCCAATGTAGTCACAGTCCCCAACAGATACTAACAAAGATGAAAACAAAGCAAGTTCTTGAGAGAAATGTAACTATTTCCAATAGTAAGAATCAAAATAAATTTCTTTCAAAGTCCTTATAAAGATGACACTATATTCAAACTCTTCAACATTAATGGAAACACCTTCCAGTTGCTCGAACCGAAAAACTTAGAATCATCCTTAACTTCTTTTTCTCTACTAAACAATTTCCAGTCTGTTAGAAATTCCTCTTGGTTCTTTAAAATATATCCAGAATCTGGCCACTTCTCACCATCTCCACCCACTGCTACCCTGGTCTAAACCACCATCATCTCATCTGGATTTCTGCAATGCCTCTGTCACGTCTCCCTGCTTTAGGCCTTGACCCTTACAGTTTATTCTCAACACAGTAACCAGAATGGTCCTTTAAAAACATGAATCAAATCATGTCACCCCTTGCTCAAAACTCTCCAATGGACACCCGAGTCAGAGTGAAAATCTAAGTCCTTACAGGGGTCTACAAGGCCCTACGTAATCCAGTCCAGTACCTCTGACCTCATCTCCTACCACTCCCCTGCCCGCTCAGGGCATTCCAGCCACTCTGGCTTCCTTGATGTTCCTTGAACACATCAGTCATGTTCCTGCTTTACCATCTTTGTATTTGCTGCTCCTTCAGCCTGGTGTGCTCTTCCTGGACATCCACATAGTTTACTTGCTCACCTGTTTCAGAGACTATAGGAGAGTTTAGCAAGTTGCCTGCATATAAGATTCACATATGAAAGTCAAAAACTATATACCAGGAGCAAAAAACCTAAAGAGCATGATTAAATAAAATATTTCATTTATAATGACCTCAGAGAATATCAAACACATAAGAATAAATCTAATAAAAGATATGTGAAGATTCTAAGGAGAATATTATAAAAGGTACATTAAAAGATGTTTACAAAATCTCCTAAATTCTTGGAAAAATACATCATGTTCATGGCTGGAGACACCCAATGTTACAAATATATAAATTCTCTCCAGATTAATCTATAGATTCTATATAATTGATTTCCGTGAAATTTAACAAGATCATTCAAAAAGTTACACAGAAAAGTAAAGAGCCTAGAGTAGCCAAAGCACTCCTGAAGACAGAGAGCAGGGAGAGCAGACTTCCTTCACCAGATAGTAGGACCCATTAAAGACAGTGTGCTATTGGTGTGAGGTAGATGCGTGACTGATGGAACAGAACAGAGCACAGAAACAGATCCATATATACGTGGAAGTGTAGCACACGACAGAGTTGGCATGTTAGATCAGTGGGAAATTAAGGGATTGAGGTGAAAAAAACGTGGTTATCTCTACAGAAAAGGATGAAATTAAATCTCTACCTTATAATATTAAAAAAATAACTCTAGATGGTATAAGCAATAAAGTATTAAAAATAGTTTTTTTAATTCTTAAGTAGAAAATATAGGTGAATATATTTTAGTCTTTGGGATAAGAAATTTTCTTAACCAAGATACAAAAGCATTAACTATAAATAATTATTAATTATAAATAAGTCAATATGACTATATTAAATGAAAAACTGCTGCTAATCAAAAGACACTTTCAAAAATGCAAAAACAGAAATTAAAAACCAGGAATAGATATTTTGCAACACATGCAACTGGAGAACATTAATAGCAAGAATAAATATTTTCTAAAGTTCACTAACAAAAACACAGTAAACTCAATAGAAATATACTCAAAAGATACAAGTAGGCCTCCTCAAATGAGAAACTACATATAACCAAAAAACACAAGAAAAGATGTTCAACTTTCACTAGTGATCAGAGAAATACAATAAAGACCACAAAGAGATACTGTTTTATACTTGTTTCATTTACAAAATTTGAAAAGTCTGATAATACCAAATATTGAAGAGGAAGTCAATCCATAGGATCTGATACAAATGCAAATTGGTGAAACCGGTTAGGAAAGCACTTTGGCATTATCTTTTAATATTGAACTTTCCCATATCCCAGGACCCAATAATCCAAGTCTCTTGCACAAGTACAAAAGGAGATACGTGTAAGAACAGACAGAACAGTACTTTCACAATAGCAAGTACCAGGAAACAACCTAAAAGCTTATCAAGAGAATGGATGACTATTACACAATCGTCAAAATGAAAGAAATACAGTGATATGCAAAATATGGAGGAATCTGAGCAAATTTAAAGTGGAAAAATAAGCTCCTAAAATTATATACAGTGATTCTCTTTCTATAAAAACAATGAAAATTAAGTGTTATTTTTAAGGAATATGCATGTAGTAAAATTATATAAAAAGGAAAGCAAAGGATGAACAATATAGATTATAGATTTAGGATGACAGTTACCTTCAGGTGAAGTGAGGCAGGGGAGCCAAATAGTTTGATGAGGATTATTGTCTAGGTCGTAGCTGTTGTTTTAGGAGGTGGTTTCATGGATGTTTATTATATTATTCATAATCAATAAATAAATGAGTAAGTGGCATATGTATGATGAAGCTAATCCCCAACTTCATCAATGCTAGAAGACCTTCTCCAAGGCATACAATAGTAAAAATGGCAAAAGTTTGTGATAAAGAAAAAATATGAGAAACAGCAAGGCAGAAGAAAATAACCTACAAAGAAAAACCCCATCAGGCTTTCAGCAGATTGCTCAGAAGAAACCCTACAGGCTAGGAGAGAATGGAATGATATATTCAAATTACTGAAAGACAAAAACTTTCAGCCAAGAATACTCTATCCAGCGAAACATTCCTTCAGGCACGATAGACAAATAAAAGCTTTCCCAGATAAACAAAAGTTGAGGGAGTTCATCGCCACTAGACCTCCGCTACAAGAAATAATTAAAGATGCCCTCAAACCAGCAAAAAAAGGCAAAGGTCTACAAAGCTCTGAGCAAGGAGATAAATAGACATGATCAGAAACCTGAAACTCTCTATCAGAACAGGGAGGCAAAGACTCAGTTACAACTTAAAAGAGAAAGGGAAATAAAGCATCAAAAGTAAGGATAAACACTTCAACTTAGCCACCAACTCACAAAATTAAAAACAGAACAATTTGTAACAGCAATTACTCAGAAGAGGAGAGGAAAGGGAAGTAACCTGCTTAGGTTAATGGAGATAAGAGGCTATAAGGAAATGGACTATCTCATCTCCAATATCTGTCATACAGCCCCACGGTGACCACCAAACAAAAAATCAGAGCAGAGCCACAAATCACAAAAAGAGAGAAAACTGAGAAATCTCCCTAAGAAAACCAACAAAATGAAATGGCAGTCAGAAATACAAAGGAAGAGAAACAGTGGAAACATAGAACAACCAGAAAACAAGAGATAAAGTGGCAGCATTAAGCCCTCATATAACAATAATCACTCTAAATGTAAATGGGTTGAATTCTCCAATCAAAAGACACAGACTAGCTGGATGGATTAAAAAACAAGACCCAAAAATATGCTGCCTCTAGAAAACGCACTCAGCTCCAAAGACAAACATAGCCTTAGAGTGAGGGGATGGAAGACAATACTCCAAGCTAATGGCCAACAAAAGAAAGCAGGTGTTCCCATACGTTTAGCAGACAAAGCAGACTTCGATTTAAAAAAGACAATGAGAGACAAAGAGAGGCAATATATAATGATAAAAAGGATATTCTACCAAGAGGTCATAATGCTTCTTAATATATATGCACCTAACACAGGGGCACCAAAGTACATAAAGCAATTATTAATAGACCCAAAGGGAGAAATTAACAGCAACACAATAATAGTAGGGGACCTCAACACCCACTTACTTCCATGGACAGATCCTCCTGAGAAAAAGTCAAGGAAATAGTAGATCAAATGAAACACTTGACCAGATGGACTTAATAGATACATAGAGAGCATTCTATCCAAAAACAAAAATATACTTTCTTCTCAAGTGCCCATGGAACATTCTCAAAAATAGACCATATGTTGGGTAACAAGGCAAGCCTCAACAAATTTAAGAAGATTGAAATCATCCCAACAATTTTTTCTGACCACAATGCTATGAAGCCAGAAATTGACCATAAGAACAAAACTGGGAAACAGAGAAATATGTGGAGACTAAACAACATGCTATTGAACAAACATTGGATCATTGAAGAAATCAAAAGGGAAATTAAAAAATACCTGGAGACAAATGAAAATGAAAATACAACATACCAACTCTTATGGAATGTAGCAAAAGTGGTCATATAACAATAGAGGCCCATCTCAACAAGCAAGAAAAATCTCAAATAAGTAATCTTGAGATGCACCTAACAGAGGTAGAAAAAGAAGAACAGACAAAGCCCAAAGTCAGCAGAAGGAGGGAAATAACAAAAATCAGAGCAAAATAAATGAAAGAGAGACTAAAAAAACAGTAGAAAGGAACAATGAAACTAAGAGCTGGTTCTTTGAGAAGATAAACAAAACTGACAAACCCTTAGTCGGCCTCACCAAGTAAAAAAGAGAGAAGGCTCAAATAAAATTACAAATCAAAGAGAAGAAATTACAACAGATACTGCAAAAATACAAAGGATTATAAGAGAATACTATGAAAAACTATATGCCCACAAACTCAATAACCTAGAAGAAATGGATGAATTCCTAGACTCATACAACCTCCCAAAACTGAATCAAGGAGAAATAGAGAATCTGAATAGACCTATCACAAATACAGAAATTGAAATAGTAATAAAAGACCCCCAAAAACGAAAGTCCAGGACCTGATGGCTTCTCTGGAGAATTCTACCAAACATTTAAAGAAGATTTAGTGCCTATCCTTCTCAAAGTATTCTGAAAAATTGAAGAAGATGGAACACTTCCTAACACATTCTATGAGGCCAACATTACCCTGATACCAAAACCAGACAAGGACAACATGAAGAAGGAAAACTACAGGCCAATATCACTTATGAACTTAGATGCAAAAATCCTCAATAAAATGTTAGCAAACTGAATACAGCAATACATTAAAAGAATCGTATGCCACAATCAAGTAGGATTAATTCTAGGGATGTAGGGATGGTTCAACATCCGCAAATCAATCAATGTGATACACTTCATTAACAAAATGAGGAATAAGAATCACATGATCATCTCAATAGATGCAGAGAAAGCATTTGACAAGATTCAACATCATTTATGATAACTCAATAAAATGCGTATTGAAATAAAATATCTCAACATAATAAAGGCCATATATGACAAATGCACAGCCAACCTTCATACTTTATTGTGAAAATCTGAAAGCCATCCCTCTGAGAACAAGAACAAGACAAGCATGCCCACTCTCACTACTCTTATTCAACACAGTACTGGAGGTATTGGCCAGAGCAATTAGGCAAGAAAAAGAAATAAAAGGAATCCAAAATGGAAAGGAAGAAGTGAAACTTTTGCTATTTGCAGATGATATGATTTTACATATATAAAACTCTAAAGGATCCACCAGAAAAGTATCAGAAATAATCAACAACTACAGTAAAGTTGCAGGGTACAAAAATCAACTTTAAAAAATCAGTTGCATTCCTATACACTAACAATGAACTGGTAGAAAAAGAAATCAAGAATACAATCCCATCTACAATCGCAACAGAAAGAATAAAATACCTAGGAATAAACTTAAAGAAAGACCTGTATGCTGAAAACTATATAATATTATTGAAAGAAATTGAAGAAGACATAAAGAAATGGAAAGATATTCCATCTTCATAGGTCAGAAGAATAAACATAGTTAAAATGTCCATACTACCTAAAGCAATCTACAAATTCAATGCAGTCCCAATCAAAATCCCAATGACATTCTTCACAGAAATAGAACAAAGAACCCAAAAACTTATATGGAACAGCAAAAGACCCTGAATAGCCAAAGCAATCCTGAGAAAAAAAGACAAAGCTGGAGGCATCACAATCCCGGACTTCAAAACATACTAGAAAACTATAGTAATCAAAACAGCATGGTACTGACACAAAACAGACAAACAGACCAATGGATCAGAACTGAAAGATGAGAAATAAAACCACATATCTACAGACATCTAATCCTTGACAAAGGAGCCAAGAACATACAATGGAGAAAGGAGTTTCTTCAATAAATGGTGTTGGGAAAACTGGACTGCCACATGCAAAATAATGAAAGCAGACGATTATCTTGCACCACACACAAAAATTAACTCTAAATGGATTAAAGATTTTAATGTAAGAACTGAAACTATAAAAATCCTAGAACAAAATACAGGAAGTACATGCTTCAATATTGGTCTTAGCCACATCTTTTCAAATACCATGTCTACTCACGTAAGGGAAACAAAAGAAAAAGTTAACAAATAGGACTACATCAGACTAAAAAGCTTCTGCAAAGCAAAGGAAACCATGAACATAGTGGAAAGACAACTCACCAACTGGGAGAAAATATTTGTAAATCATTTATCAAAGAGGTTGATCTTCAAAGTATACAAAGATCTCACATAACTCAACAACAACAAAAAAACCCAAACAACCCGATCAAAAAATGGGCAGAGGATATGAACATACATTTTTCCAAAGAAGATATACAGATGGCCAATAGGCAAATGAAAAGATGTTCAACATCACTAATCATCAGGAAAATGAAAATCAAAACTACACTAACATATCACCTTACACCCATTAGAGTGGCTATAATCACCAAGACAAAAAAATAACAAATTGGAGAGGATGTGGAGAAAAGGGAACCCTCATACACTGCTGGTGGGAATGCAAACTGGTGCAGCCACTATGGAAAATAGTATGGCGATTTCTCAAAAAATTAAAAATAGAAATACCATATGATCCAGCCATCCCACTACTGGGCATTTATCCAAGGAACTTGAAATAAACAATTCAAAGAGACTTATCACCCCTATGTTCATCACAGCACTATTTACAATAGCCAAGAAGTGGAAGCAACCCAAGCGCCCAGTGACTGATGATTGGATAAAGCAGATGTGGTATATACATACAATGGAATACTATTCAGCCATAAAAAAGACAAAATAGTCCCTTTTGCAACAACATGAATGGACCTTGAGGTTGTTACGTTAAGTGAAATAAGCCAGACAGTGAAAGAGAAACACTGCATGATTTCACTTGTATGTGGAAGATAAACTAACACACAGACAAAGAGAACATTTCAGTGGTTACCAGAAGGAAGGGGGTTAGATGGTAGGCATAAGGGGTAAAGGGGCACATGTATACGGTGACTGAGAAATAATAATGTACAACTGGAATTTCACAATGTTATAAACTATTATGACCTCAATAAAAAAAAATTAAAAAAAAAGAAAAAGGACAAAAACTTGAATATTCCTTTAGCCATTAAATAAATTAAATCAGAATTTATATATCTATTACAGACACACACACATACACACACAGAGAACATAGTTTTACAGTGAATTCTACCAAACATCCAAAGAATGAGACTTACTCAAATTTTTCTAAAGATTTAAAAAACAGGGAAACACCCCTTAGCTCATTTTATGAAGCTAGTAAAATTGATACCAAAATCAAACAGGGGTAGTATAGGAAATGAAAACTACAGGCCAATTTCACACATAAACACAGATGTGAAAATCCTCAACAAAATATTAACAAAAAAACTGCAAGAAACATGGAAGAATGAATCATAAGCAGACTGAGTTTATCCCAGGAATTACAAGCACAGTTTAACATAGAAAACTTCTGTAGCACAACAGACGCAAGGAGAAAAACATATGATCATTTCAGTGGTTACAAAAAATTTTTTTTCCAATAAATTCAACACCATTTCAGGAAAAAAGAAATACCAAACCCATAAACAAGGAGTAGAAGGGGACTTCTGCACTTGATAAAGGTTATATACCTAAAACTATAATACATTTTACACTTAAAGATAAAACATTAGAAGCATTCTCCTTAAAATCAGAAATAGAGAAGGATGTCCAATATAGCAGCTTCTATTCAACACTGTACTGCCGGTCCTGTTAACACAATATTAAAAGAAAAACAAATAAAAATTATAATAATTGGGAAGGAATAAACAGAACCATTTGATAATTTGAAGATTATTCAATAGAATTTTAAAACCTAACAAAATTTACAAATAAGTAAATAAAACATTTTGAATCAAGTTTTGAAAATCAACTGTGTTCTTATATCTATAAAACAAGTCAAAAAACATAATTTTATAAAATACAACATTTATAATAAGAAAACACATGGTACCTAGGAAAAATTCTACGAAAGTTTTTTATGACTTTTCTATAGAAAATTGAAAAAAATCATCAAAGGACATTAAAGGGTACCCAAATGAATGCAAAAAGATATCATATCCATGGACAGAAAAACATAACATTAAGACAATCTCACATGGCCCCAAATTAATCTACAGTTTTAAAACAATTCCAATCAAAACCACAATGGTGTTCTCCTATGGAAGTTACCTGAACAGAAGGGCAAGTACAAGAAGAGCTAAGACAATTTTAAAGAACAGATATCAGGACTACAGTATGAAGGATAAGACTCTACTAAGTCAATGTGGTATTGATATAACAGACTAACTAGCCAACAAAACAAAAGAAAATGTCTAAGCTGGTCTGTTTCCCACATTAAAAAACATCTAAGTGAGCTGACCCGGTGGCACAGTGGTTAAGTTTGCATGTTCCGCTTCTCGGGGGCCTGGGGTTCGCCAGTTTGGATCCCGGGTGTGGACATGGCACCGCTTGGCAAAAGCCATGCTGTGGTAGGCATCCCACTTATAAAGTGGAGGAAGATGGGCACAGATGTTAGCTCAGGGCCAGTCTTCCTCAGAAAAAACGAGGAGGATTAGTAGTAGTTAGCTCAGAGCTAATCTTCCTCAACAACAAAAAAAATCTAAGTGTGAAAAAATTGTTTTCCTGCTTTGGACAGAAATCTTCTACTTAACTAGGCATTTCAAAAAAATTATGAGCAAGTTTTGAAAGCAAGTTTAAAATAGGGCATATCTAAATACGCCTGGGAAAATTCAACCACATGTATTAACTTTGGGTTAGAGCTTAGATTTGTACTGGGGCACACACACAAAAAGGGCATTTTATAGATTATATGATGTCAAACAGAAGTTTCCAACACTTTTTTAGCAGGCCTGGAGAATTTCACCCTAAAATGTCAAATTTACTTATAAACATTCATCTCCTCATGTACTTTTCAGGCCCTACTTTCTGCTCCCAATTTGAGTAAGAACAATGCCATTTTCCCTATGCCTTCATTTCTGCACAATTACTTGCTTCAATAACAACCATAGCATCTCTGAGGGCATGGCTGTATTATTTAAAGAGAAAATTATATTATTTACTGTGAAAATAAAGTGTGTATCTAGAGAAGTTTATCAGTAGTGAGTTGTACGAGAATATGCAAAAACACACCTGGCAACAGCACTGTGGCCTCTCCCCACATCACGCACCCAGATTCAGTTCCTTTTACTCAGCCTAATCTGACACCTCACTCCCCTTTGCCTCTTTTTTTCCAAAAGATACATGCTAAAAGAGACTGATGTCAGCAAGATGGAGACTAGGAAACTCTATGTCCTCATTCCTCCAAGGAAACAGTAAATGAACAACAATAGAAAGATTGAAACAGCTTTGTGGGAAATCTAGAAACTAGTTAAGCTTTGCAGCAACCAAGCAAATGTCCAATGAAGAAAAAGCCATACTTAAAATGGTAGGAAACTTGACGGTGTTTTCGCTCACCCTTGTCTCACCCCTCCCTGGCATGGGCACAGGATGGCTGGGAAGAAGTTGTCCAACTCCTGGTTCCTCCTTTGAGACAGAAGGAAAAGAGTGGATTTTCTTTGCAATGTTCTGGTATGTCTAATGGCTTCTCAAGAGACTGGTTTCTGTCTCGTTTGCCTCAGAGGTCAGACAGAAATGAAGGCATAGTATGGACATCAGATTGGAGGCTGCTGAAAGTAGTGACAGGCACTGTGGAATGTGAGAGCAACAGAGGGACTGCAGACGCATGGGTGCTCAGGTGCAAGAGATTATGGGGAAAGAAATACAATAGGACATTTAAGGCATCAAGAAGAACAGGGGTGTGACTCTTACTGACATTAAGATATTTAGAAACAGTTGTATATATGGGAGAATTGGGGGAAAAGCACGTACATAGGCCCAGGGAAAACTAGTGCCTACAAAAGACTTGAGAAGAGCACAACCCCTCACACAGGGCTAATTAGAGAGGTCTTCCCCTGCATGGAGCCATTCTACAAAGGCTACAATAGGTGGCTATTTTTTCAAATGTGCCATTTTGAACAAAAGATCACAAAGCATACTAAAAAAAATAGGAAAAGATGGCCCACACAAAGGAACAAAATGAATTTCCAGAACCTGACCCTAAAGAAATATAAGCTTTGGACTTACAAGTCAATAACTTCAAAACAACAGTCTACAAAGAGCATAATCTCAAAGAGCATAGGGAAAATCAGGAAAACAGTATACAAACAAAATGAGAATATCAAAAAAGAGCTAGAAACTATAAACAAGAACCAAACAAATTCTGGAGCTGAAAAATACAGTAACTAACTTGAAAAATTCACTAGAGGGCATCAACAACATACTCAAACAAGCAGAAGAAAAAATCAGCAAACTTGAAGACAAGTCATTTAAAACTGTTGAGACTGAAGAATCAAAAGGAAAAAGAATGAAGAAAAGAGAACAGAGGGGGCTGGCTAGGTGGTGTAGTGGTGAAGTGTGGCATGCTCTGCTTTAGGGGCCCAGGGTTGTGGGTTCAGATCCCAGGCATGGACCTACACCACTCATCAAGCCATGCTGTGGTGGCAACCCACAGAAAAAATATAGGAAGCACAGATCTTGGCTCAAGGCCAATCCTCCTCAAGCAAAAAGGAGAAGATTGGCAACAGATGTTAGCTTAGGGCTAACCTTCTTTACCAAAAAAAAGAAAAGAAAAGAAAAGGAAGAAAGAAAAGTGAACAGAGTTTAAGAGACTTTATGAATCATCACGAATCAGACTAATATACATATTATGAGAATCCCAAAAGGAGAAGAAAGAGAGAAAGGGGCAGAGAGCTTATTTTGAAGAACAATGGCCAAAACTCCCCAAATCTGAGGAAAGGCATCAATATACAAGAAGCCCAATGAATTCCAAGTAGGAAAAACTCAGAGATCTGCACCAAGACACACACTCAAACTGTAGAAAGTTAAAGATAAATCTTAAAAAGCTTGAAAGCAGCAAGAGAAAAGCAACTCATCACATATAAAGGATCCTCAATAAGATTCTCATATTTCTCAGCAGAAATCTTGTAGACTTGAAGGAAGTAGGATGATATACCTAAAGTGCTGAAAGAAAAAACTGTCGATCAGGAATTTATATCCAGCAAAACTGTCTTTCAAAAATGAGAGAAAAGGGGCCAGCTCCGTGGCCGAGTGGTTAAGTTCGCACGCTCTGCTGCAGCAGCCCAGGGTTCAGATCCTGGGCACGGACATGGCACCACTCGTCAGGCCACGTTGAGGTGGCGTACCACATCCCACAACTAGAAGGACCTGCAACTAAGATATACAACTGTGTACTGGGGCGGGGGGGGGGGGGGAGGGCGAGATAAAGCAGAAAGAAAGAAAAAAAAGGATTGGCAACAGTTGTTAGCCCAGGTGTCAATCCTTAAAAAAAAAAAAAAAATGAGAGAAAGTTAAAATATTCCCAGATAAACAAAAGCTGAGGGAGCTCATTACCTCTAGACTGGCCCTAGAAGAAATGCTAAAGGAAGTTGAAATGAAAGGACATTAGGCAGTAACGTGAAGCCATATAAAAATATAAAGTTTTCTAGTAAGGGTGAATATATGTATAAATATAAAAACCAGTATTATGGTAATTCTGGTTCATAACTCCACTTTCTATTCTTTTACACTACTTAAAAGAGAAAGGCATAAATGAATCTATGTTAACAGTTACTTAATATACAGAAATGTAATTTGTGACATCAATAACATAAATCGGGAGTGGAGCTGTAAAGGAGAAGAGTTTTTGTATGCAATTGAAGTTAAAGTTGGTATCAATTTAAAAGAGATTGTTATAAATTTACGATATCACATATGATGCCCATGCTAAACAGAAGGAAAATATCTATAGAGTACATATAAAAGGAAATGAGAAGGGAATTAAAATGTATCACTACAAAAAATCAACTAAACACAAAGGAAGGCAATAAGGGAAGAAACAAAGAACAAAAATGCTATAAGACATACAGAAAACAAATAACAAAATGGCAGCAGTGAGTCCTTCTCTATAAGTATTTACTTTAAATGTAAATGGATTAAATTCCCCAATCAAAAGAAAAGGTTGGTAGAATGGATAAAAAAACAGAAACAACTATATGCTGTCTATAAGAGACACTTTAAAATTAAGGGCACACACGGGTTGAAAGTAGAAGGATGAAAAAGATTTCATGTAAATAATAACCAAAAGAGAACAGTGGTGGCTACACTAATATCAGACAAAATGAACTTGAAGTCAAAAACATACAACAGACAAAGAGGGACATTATATAAAGACAAAAGACTCAATTTGTCAAGAATTTATAACAATAGGAGTGACGTCAGCATCATGGCAGAGTGAACCTGCCTGGGACTCTCTCCAACATACAACGAAAAGGGGCATACATAGTCCAACAGAGGACATCCTAACACTACACAAAAAACATCGGAGAGACACACAGCCACATGATGGAAGGTGGAGAGGCTGGAGCCCTGCTCAGAGGAGGAATGGGGTAAGAGAGAACTTCACTCGTTCCCCTAGAGCCTGCAATTTGCAACCGTGTCAGGATCCATGAGGGAAGGAACGGGGGAGGGGACACTGGTTCACAGGAACACCAAGGACTCCCTAGGGCCCTTGCAGCCTAGAGGGAAGCCCTCTAATGCGGTGAACGCTTTCATGGGGGTGACCTCATCAAGCCAACACCCCAGGAGACCAGACAGCAAGAGCAAGAAAGCCCAGAGAGCACGCAGGAGAAAGTGCCCCTCCCCCACATGCCCAGCACAGCTCTACTGCCTGGGATCTTGGCTGAAAGTGGAGGTCTCAGAATACACAGCTCTCAACCCCCACCCAGTGGAGATAGGCAGTAACTGCAACCAAACAATATCAGAATGTGTAAGACTCAACCTACCTCCTCTAACAACATCAGACACTACATCAAATCTCCAGACCAGAGAGAAAATGACAAGCACCCACAATTCAGTCCCGAGGACACAGAAATATGTAATCTAAATGACAAGGAATTCAAAATAGCTATCATCAAAAAACTTAGTGAGGTAAAAGAGAACGTAGAGAAACAATTCAAAGAGTTCAGGAGCTACTTCACAAAAGAGATTGAAACTATAAAGAAGAATCAATCAGAAATATTAGAGATGAAAGACATAATGGAAGAGATAAAACAAATATAGATTCCCCGAATGCGTGAGTGGACATCATAGAGAAGCATATCAGTATAGTTGAAGATAGACATGTTGAAATACTCCAGACAGAGGAGAGAGAACTAAGACTAAAAAGAAGTGAAGAAAGTCTCTGAGAAATATCCAACTCAATGAGGAAATACAACATAAGAATTATAGGTATTCAAGAAGGAGAAGAGAAGGAGAATGGAGCAGAAAGCATGTCCAAAGAAATAATAGCAGAGAACTTCCCAAACCTAGGGAAAGTGAGGGAAATCTGTGTGGAAGAGGCTTCCAGATCTCCTAGATTTGTCAATGTAAAATGACCTACTGAAAGGCATATAGTAGTAAAACTGGCAAAAATGAATGACAAAGAAAGAATACTACGGGCAACAAAGCTGAAGAAAATAACTTAGAAAAGAACCCCTATCAGGCTTTCAGCGGATTTCTCTGCAGAAACCTTACAAGCTAGGAGAGAATGGAATGACATATTCAAATCTTTAACAGACAAAAATCTTCATCCAAGAATACTCTATCCAGTAAAAATATCCTTCAGATATGAGGGAGAAATAAAAACTTAACCAGACAAACAAAAGCTAAGGGACTTTGTAGCCATGAGACCCCTCCCTACAAGAAATCCTCAAGAAGGCCCTCATACCTGAAAAAAAAAAAAGGGGGAGAAAAGGGTCACAAAGCACAGATTTAGGAGATAAATAGTTAGACAGATCAGAATAGGACAGCAAATACTTAGGTATAACATTAAGCTAAAAGGAAGGGAAACACCAAAAACAAACATAATCCTGTCATTTTAACCACAAACACAACACAAGATGGAATAAGATATGAGAAAGACAACTTAGGAAGGGAGGAGGAAAGGGACTGAAGTGGTTCAGACTAAGGAAATAAGAGGCCATCAGAAAATGGACTAATCTATACACGAAATTTTGAATACAAACCTCCGGGTAACCACTACACAAAAAAGCAGAACAGAGACATGAATAATAAATAAGGAGAAAACAAAGAAAGACAACATAAAACACTACATAATTCAATGGGTAGACCAAAACACCCAGGACGAGACACAAAGGGAATGGAGGAAAACCAGAAAATGAGTGATAAAATGGCAGCATTAAGCCCTCATACATTGATAATCACAGTAAATGTAAATGGATTGAATTCTCCAATAAAAAGACACAGACTGGTGAGATGGATTAAAGAATAAGGCCCAACAATATGCTGCCTCCAGGAAACACATCTCAGCTCCAATAACAAACATAGGCTCAGAGTGAAGGGGCGAAAGACAATACTCTAACCTAATGGCAAACAAAAGAAAGCAGGTGCTGCAATACTTATATCAGACAAAGTAGACTTTAAGACAGGATAGGTAAAGAGAAGCAAGGAGGGGCAATATATAATGATCAAAGGGACATTCCATCAAGAAATAACACATAAATATCTATGCACACAACAGGAGCACTGAAGTTCACAGAGCAACTATTAACAAACCTCAAAGAAGATATTAACAATAACACAATAATAGTAGGGGACATCAACACTCCACTTACATCAATGGACAGATCATCCAGACAGAAAATCAACAAGAACAGTGGAATTAAACGAAAAGCTAAACCAGTTGGACTTAACAGACATATACAGAACACTCCATCCAAAAACAGCAGAATATACATTCTTCTCAAGCGCGCGTGGAACATTCTCAAGGATAGATCATATGTTGGGAAACAAGGCAAGCCTCAACAAATTTAAGAAAATTGAAATAATAACAAGCATCTTTTCCAATCATAATGCTATAAAACTAGAAACTAATTACAAGAAACAGTTGAGAAAGGGACAAAGATGTGGAGACTAAACAATATGCTATTGTTTGAACAAGCAATGGATTACTGAAGAAATTAAAGGAGAAATCAAAAAATATCTGGAGGTAAATGAAAATGATAACATACTATAGCAACTCATGGGATGCAGCAAAAGCTGTATTAAGAGGAAAATTCATCACACACCTTAACAAATAAGAAAAATCCCAAATGAGCAATCTCAAATTACACCTAACTGGGATTAGAAAAAGAACAAAGCCAAAAGTCAGCAGAAGGAAAGAAATAATAAAAATCAGAGCAGAAATAAATGCTATTGAAACAAAAAAGGTGGTATAAAGAATCAATAAAACAAAGTGCTGGTTCTTTGAGAAGATAAATAAAACTAACAAACCCCTAGTCACACTTACAAAGGAAAAAAGAGAGAAAGCTCAGATAAACAAAATTAGAAATGAAAGAAGGGAAATAACAACAGACACCACAGAAACACAATGGATTATAGGAGAATACTGCAAAAAATTATATGCCAACAAAATGGATAATCTAGACGACATGGATAAATTCTTAGACTCTTACAATCTCCCAAAGCTGAATCGAGAAGAAACAATCTGAACAGACCAATCACAAGGAAAGAGATTGAAACAGTAATCAAAAGCATCCCCAAAGAATAAAACCCCAGGACCAGATGGCTTCCCTGGAGAATTCTACCAAACTTTCAGAGAGGATTTAATACCTATCCTTCTCAAGCTATTCAAAAAAATTAGGGAAGATGGACCACTTCCTAACACATTCTACGAGGCCAACATTACTCTGATACCAAAGCCCAACAAGGACAACACAAAAAAGAACTACCGTTCAATATTGCTGATGAACATAGATGCAAAAATCCTCAACAAAATTTTGGCAACCCAAATTCACCAATATATCAAAAGGATCATACAGCATGATCAAGTGGGATTTATACCAGGGACACAAGGGTGGTTCAACATCTGCAAACCAATCAATGTGATACACCACATCAACAAATTGAGGAATAAAGACCACATGATCATCTCAATAGATGCAGAGAAGGCATTTGACAAGATCCAACAGCCATTTATGATAAAAACTCTTAACAAAATGGGGATAGAAGGAAATTATCTCAACATGATAAAGGCCATATATGACAAACCCACAGCCAACATCATACTTAATGGGCAAAAACAGAACGCCATCCCCCTGAGAACAGGAACAAGACAAGGATGCCCACTCTCAACACTCTTATTCAACATAGTACTGGAGGTTTTGGCCAGAGCAATTAGGCAAGAGAAAGGAATCCAAATAAGGAGTGAAGAAGTGAAACTCTCACTGTTCGCAGATGACATGATCTTATATACAGAAAACCCCAAAGAACTCATCAGAAAACTAATAGAAATAATTAACAACTACAGTAAAGATGCAGGGTACAAAATCAACTTACAAAAATCTGTTGCTTTTCTATACTCCAATAATGAACTTATAGAAAGAGAACTCAAGAATACAATTCCATTTACAATAGCAACTAAAAGAATAAAGTACCTAGGAATAAATTTAACCTAGGAGGTGAAGGAGTTATATGATGAAAACTATAAGACATTACTGAAAATGGACAATGACATAAGGAGATGGAAAGAGATTCCATGCACATGGATTGGAAGAATAAACATAGTTAAAATGTCCATACTACCCAAAGCAATCTACAGATTCCATGCAATCTCAATCAAAATCCCAATGACATTCTTCACGGAAATGGAGCAAAGAATCCTATAATTCATTTGGAGTAACCAAAGACCCCTAATTGCTAAGGCAATCCTGAGAAAAAAGAACAAACCTTGAGGTATCACAATTCCTGACTTCAAAATGTACTACAAAGCCATAGCGATCAAAACGGCATGGTACTGGTAAAAAAAAAAAAAAAAAAAAAAAAAACAGGCACAGAGATCAATGGAACAGGACTGAAAGCCCAGAGATAAAACCACACATCTACAGACAGCTAATCTTCAACAAAGGTGCCAAGAACATACAAAGGAGAAAAGACAGTCCCTTCAATAAATGGTGTTGGGGAAACCGGACAGCCACTTGCAAAAGAATGAAGGTAGACCACTATCTCATGCCATACACAAAAATAAACTCAAACTGGATCAAAGACTTGAAGGTAAGTCCTGAAACCATAAAACTCCTGGAAGATAACATAGGTAGTACATTCTTTGACATTGAACTGAAAAGGATCTTTTTGAATACCATGTCTTCTCAGACAAGGGAAACAAAAGAAAAGTAAACAAGTGGGAAGTTCATCAGACTAAAGAGCTTCTTCAAGGCAAAAGAAACTAGGATCAAAACAAAGAGGCAACTCACCAGTTGGGAGAAAATATTTGCAAATCATATATCTGACAAGGGGTTAATCTCCATAATAAATAAGGAACTCACACAATTGAACAATAAAAAAACAAACAACCCGATCAAAAAATTGGCAGAGGATGTGAACATTTTTCCAAAGAAGATACACAGATGGCCAATAAACACATGAAAAGATGTTCAACATCACTAATCATCAGGAAAATGAAAATCAAAACCACACTAAGATACCACCTTATGCCTATTAAAATGGCTATAATCACTAAGACTAAAAATAACAAATGTTGGAGAGGGTGTGGAGAAAAGGAAACCCTCATACACTGCTGGCAGGAATGCAAACTGGTGCAGCCACTATGGAAAACAGTATGGAGATTCCTCAAAAAACTAAAAATTGGACTACCATATGGCCCAGCTATCCCACTACTGGGTATCTCCCCAAATAACTTGAAATCAACAATCCAAAGAAACACATGCACCCCTATGTTCACTGTAGCACTATTCACAATAGTCAAGACAGGGAAACAATCCAAGTGCCCATTGACTGATGATTGGATACAGAAGATGTGGCATATATACACAATGGAATACTACTCAGCCATAAAAAAGACAAATTCATCCCATTTGCAACAACATGGAAGGACCTGGAGGGAATTATGCTAAGCGAAATAAGCCAGACTGAGAAAAACAAACACCAGATGATTTCTCTGATATGTGGAATATAAACAAACACATGGACAAAGAAAATAGTTCAGTGGTTACCAGGAAAAGGGGGATGGGGAGTGGGCACAGGGGGTGAAGGGGAGCACTTATGTGGTGATAGTCAAGAAATAATGTACAACTGAAATCTCATATTGATGTAAACTACTATGAACTCAATTAAAATAAAAAAAGAATATGTAACAATAGTAAACATAAATACATTAAACATTAGAACTCCCAAATATATGAAGCAAACACTGACAGAATTGAAGGCAGAAATAGATAACAACTGAATAATAGTAGGAGACCTCAACACCTCACTTTCAACAATGGATAGAATAACCAGACAGAAGATCAATGAGGACCTGAATATCACTACAGACCAATTTGACCTAATAGCAATACAGAATACTCCACTCAACAATAGCATATTCTTCTCAAGTGCACTTGGAACATCTCCAGGATAGATCATATGGTAGGCGACAAAACAAGTCTTACTGAACTTTAAAAGACGGAAATTATACAAAGTACAGGAATACCTCAGAGACATCATGGGTTCAGTTCTAGACCACTGCAATAAAGTGAATATTACAATAAAGTGAATCATATGAATATTTTGGTTTCCCTGTGCATATAAAAGTTATGTCTACACTATCCTGTAGGGTATTAAGCAGGCAGTAACAATATGTCTAAAAAAACAATGTATATACATTAATTTAAAAATATTTTATTGCTAAAAAATGCTAACCATCATCTGAGGCTTCAGCAAGTTATAATCTTTTTGCTGGTGGAGGGTCTTGTAAAAAATTCAGTATCTGTGAAGCACTATAAAGCAAAGCACAGCAAAAGAAGGTCTGGCTGCATCTTTTCTGCTTACAATGAAATAAAACTAGGAATCAACAGCAGAAAATAAAATGAAAAATCCAGAAATATGTGGAAATTAAACACCACATTCTTAAATACCCAATAGGTCAAAAACGAAATCACAAGGGAAGTTAGAAAATATCTTGAGTCAAATGAAAACAAAAACACAACATACCAAAACTTAGGAGATGCAGCGAAAGCAGTGCTAAGGGGAAAATTTATAGCTATAAATGCTTACACTAAAAAGAAAGGCCTCAAATCAACAACCTAAATTTATGCCTTAAGGAACTAGAAAAAAGAAGAGCAAACTAAACTCAAAGCTAGCAGAAGAGAGGAAATAATAAAAACTAGAGCAGAAACAAACATAATAGAGAACAGAAAAACAATAGAGAAAATCAATGAAACCAAAAGTTGGTTCTTCAAAAAGATGAATAAAATTGATAAACTTTCAGCTAGATTAAGAAAAAAGGAGAGAAGACTCAAATAACTAAAATCAGAAATGAAAGAGGAGATATCACTACCAATTTTACAGAAATAAAAAGGATTAGAAGAGAGGATAAGAAGAGAAGGATAGTATGCCAACAAATTGGATAACCTAGATGAAATGGACAAATTCCCAGAAACACACAACCTACCAAGACTGAATCAGGAAGAAATAGAAAATCTGAACAGATCGGTAACTAGTAAGAAGACTGGAAAGTCCAGGACCATAACAAGGCTTCACTGGTGAATGCCATCAAACATTTAAAGAAGAATTAACACAGTACTACTCAAACTCCAAAAAACTGAAGAGAAAGAACACTTCTTAACTTACTCTGAGGCCTTCATTACCTTGACATCAAAGCCATACAAATACAAGAAAAGGAAATTAGACCAATATCCTTGATGAATATTGACTCAAAAATCCTCAATAAAATACTAGCAGAATTCAAACAGAATTTGAAAGCACATTAAAATGATTATACACCATGACCAAATGGGATTTATTCTGGGAATGCAAGGATGGTTCAAAACATGAAAATCAATCAATGTAATACAACACATTAACAGAATGAAGGGGGAAAAAACCCCTCAAGATCATCTCAATTGTTACAGAAAAAAGCACTTGACAAAATTCAACACCCTTTCATGATGAAAATGCGTGACAAACTAGGAACAGAAGGAAACTTTCTCAACATAATAAAGGCTGTACACGAAAAGCCCATAGCTAATATCATACTCAATGGTGAAAGAGTGAAAGCTTTTCCTCTAATATCAGGAACAAGACAAGAGTGCCTGCTTTTGCCACTTCTATTCAACACAGTACTGGAAGTCCTAGCCAGAGCAATTAGGCAAGAAAAAGAAACAAAAGGCATTCAAACAGGAAAGAAAGAAGTAAAATTATCTCTTAGCAGAAGGCATGATCTTATATGTAGAAAACTCTAAAGATTTCACAAAGAAATCCTGTAAAAATTAATAACAAGTTCAGCAAAGTTGCGGGATATAAAATCAACTTGCAAAAATCAGCTGTGCTTCTGTACATTAACAATGAGCAATGTGAAAAGAAAACAACTCTATTTATAATAGCATCAAAAAGAATAAAATACTTAGGAATAAACTTAACCAAAGAGGTGAAAGGTTTGCACACTGAAAACTATAAAACAACTGCTGAAAAAATTAAAGAAGACACAAATTGAAGTCCTATGTCATGGGATTAACATTATCAAGATGTCAATACCCAAAGCAATCTATAGATTCAATGCAGTCACTCTCAAAATCTCAACAAAATTTTTTGTAGAGACAGAAAAATCCACCCAAAGATTGATATGGAATCTCAAGGAACCCTGAGTAGCCAAAAGAATCTTGAAAAAGAAGGACAAAGTTGGAGCCCTCATACTTCCTGATTTTAAAACTTATTACAAATCTACAGTAATCAAAACAGTGTGTACTGGCATAAAGTCAGACATATACATCAATGGAAGAGAACAGAGTGCCCAGAAGTAAACTCTCACACATATGGTCAAATGATTTTTGACAAGGGTGCCAAGACTATTTCCTGGAGAAAGGACAGTCTCTCCAACAAATGGTGCTGGGAAAACTGGATAGTCACATGCAAAAGAATGACATTGGACCCTTACCTTATATTCTATATAAAAATTAACCCAAAATGGATCAAAGACCTAAATGTAAAATCTAAAGCTATAAAACTCTTAGAAGAAAACACAAGGGAAAAGCTTCATGACATTGCATTTGGTAATGATTTCTTGAATATGACACCAAAAGCACAGGCAACAAAATAAAAAACAGATAAACTGGAAACCAAGATCAAAAACTTCTGTGCATCAAAGGACACAATCAACAGAGTAAAAAGGCAACCGACACAATGGAAGAAAATACTTGTAAATATACATCTAACAAAGGATTAATATCCAGAATATACACGAACTCCAACAACTCAACAAAAAAACAAACAACCAGATTAAAAAATGGGCAAAGGGCTTGAATAGACATTTCTCCAAAGAAGATATATAAATGGCCAATAAGCAGATGAAAAAACGCTCATTGTTACCAATCATTAGGGAAATACAAATCAAAACCACAATGAGATACCACCTCACATCCATTAGGATAATTACTATCAAAAAACCAGAAAATAAACAGTATTGGCAAGGATGTGGAGAAATTGGAATCTTTGTGCACTTTTGGAGGAACGTAAAATGGTGCAGCTACTATGGAAAAATTATGGCAGTTCCTCAAAAAAATAAAAATAGAATTACCATAGGATCCAGTAATTCCATTTCTCAGCATATAATCAAAAGAATTGAAAGCAGGATCTCAAAGAGATATTTGTACACCCATGTTCATAGGAGCATTATTCACAATAACCAAAAGGTAGAAGTAACGAAAATGCCCATTAACAGATGAATGGATAAATAAAATGTGGTGTACATGTATAATGGAATACTGTTTAGCCTTTAAAAAGAAGGAAATTCTGACACATGCTACAACATGAATGAACCTTGAAGACATTATGCTAAGTGAAATAAGCCAGTCACAAAAAGACAAGGTACTGTATAATTCCACTTACATAAGGTACCTAGAGGAATCGAAATTGCCAGAGGCTGGGAGGAGAGGCGGATGGGGAGTTAACATTTAACGGGTGCCGAATTTCACTTTTGCAAGATGAAAAGAGTTCTGGAGATGGATGGTGATTATGGTTGCAAAATGACATTCATGAATGTACTTAATGCCACTGAACTTAAAAATGGTTAAGGTGGTAAATTTTATGTGATGTGTATTTCACTACAAATAAAAAACTAAAATAGAAAAAAAATTCTTTTAAAGACACAAGCTAAAAAGAGGAGAAAACCAAAAGAGCAAAAATAAGATCTTAGCCCAATAATAGAGATTTAGGGGGCATTTTATTATGACAAATAACTAAAAATAATGCAAATTCCTTTCCTTTACAAAGACTAATTATAGTATAACTTAAGTATTTTTAATTGCCTATATGCAGTTTCCATTCATTAGTTATTCTGATATATATTTACAAACTTTAACATAATGGAAAAAATGTGAAAAATAGTCAAAATTTTTGGAGACACTTTTTTAAATAAAAATTTTGGAAAAAATCTGAAAAATATTCACTTTTAAAAATAAAATAGACTAATATAGACACTTTTATCTCTGATTTCAGAGTTCTCTGAATTCCCAGATATATGCATACACAAATGTATATTAAAATTATTTAGTTAAAATATCTGGTTTCAATGTATTCTACATATTTCCACCACAATATGTTCTGACTTACGATTTGACCCTTGCATTAGTAAAAACATCAACTGTCAGTGGGATGTCTGGCATGAGAAATATAGCTATCAAGGTTAATATAAATGAAAATTTGTGAATTGACGAATATAGCTCTGTAGATCATACAGGAATACTATGTCTAATGATCAGAGTAGGATAAAAGAAGATATTGAACTCTCAAAGAATGCAACACCATTTAGAAGAATATATCAAAGCTTGCTGTTATTTTCAGACCACATAAGTATTAGAATAGTCATTCAGAAAGTTAGTACTGGCCAATCTATAAGCAGTAAATCTGTTAAAAGCCTGAAACAGATGAATAATCTTTGACTTCCACATTCAAATAATGTTAACCATCTTTCAAAAAATACAGCAATTAAAGTTAAATTTAGACTGCAACGTAGAGATCTTTCTCAGAAAATGCAGTGAAGCTTCATAAGGGAAGGTACTTCTATGAGAACTGAGCAGTTATCTCTACAGACTCTAGAGTGTGCCTGGTGGGAAAACTGATTTGAGCTGTCCTTCTGAGAGCGGGTAAAGTCTGAATTGACCTTATCTTAAGAATTTCAATAGGTGAAGATCTGTCTTCATCTTGAGATGAGAATGTTGAACATGTTTTCATGTTCAAAGGGATCTGAGGTAACTTCATTTTGAGCTGGGGTAAAGCTTACAAGTATTTCTACAAAACGAGGAAAATCCAACATGGAGAACAGGGGAAGTCACACTTTGAGAGGGATGCTGCTGATCACAGGGAGAGGATGATTTGTACCGTGCCTTTTAGGAGCAGGATGAAGGGAAGCTTTCCTTAACTGCTCTCTTTCTTGACTATCAACAGCACGTCCACTTTGTTGATGGGAATGGGAAACAACAGTTGGAAGAGAGAGGATGCTTGCCGCACTTTGTTGGGAGGTGTCTTTATTAACAGGGTTCTGATAGGTGGAATTATCTTTTGTTTCAAAATTCATAAAATGTTTAAAGTTATATTCAGGAGAAAAAGAGTTTATATATTTTTCAGCATTAGCAATACTTGAGTTTTTGGAAATCACTTCAATTTCATCTGGATTAAAAATGCTCTGATTACTTGATCGAAGATCAAAAAAAGTGGCACTCTCATAACAGGTCACTATACTTAGTCTAGGGGCAGAGAAAGGTCTTCGGGATCTAAAACCAAAATGGTCTGAGGCAGATTTTAAATCACTGAAACTTCTTTCTTGAGCATCAAAGTTGGCTCTACCTTGTTGATGATGAAGGGAAGCATTGCTTTTCTGAAATTGAGTAAATAAAGAACGTCTTCTTCCAGAGAAAGATGAGGGAGTAGATGTATTTGATGGAGAAGAAAACTTTCTATTTCCTCTAGGTGAAAGGACTTTGCGTATTGCAGAAGGACGAGTTGCTTTAACATCAAGAGATACAGTCCATTTGGTAACAGAAGAGGCTTCACGGTGCAGGGGATCTGAAGTAATTTGATCCGCAGGATGATTTGGTTGCAAGCTCTGGTCCTCTTTGTAGCAGCTAGAGTGAGAAAAGTGTCAAATGAGGGAAAAAAACAGGGCAGAGCTGGAAACCTGTCAAGCCTCTTGAAGAATAATATTCACCTTATCAATATGGAAAGAACAGGGAATAAAAAAGCCATGGCAGCTGAAGTTGATGGTCACACAGATATACCCAAAAGAATGCCTAAGTCTAAAAGATTCTAACTACCTACACAGGACCTGCCCAATCTATTAAACCTTGGGACGATAGGTTGAAAGATTCAGGGAAGCGGGCAGAAAAAAAGATCAGGGGAAACACACGCCAGGGCACTAGAACTAAAGGGGCCCTTGAAGGAAAAGGTAGAACTTGCTGTTTTAAATATAGTAAGTCATAATATCCGTTTGAGACTATTAAACTCCTATATTTAAAGGAGTTAAACAGAATGAATTTATTCCCTGTTGACTAATGCATTTTAAAATACTAACCATGGATGACGCTAAAGGTCTCTGGAGAAAATATTTCAGATAAATATCTCTATATTCCAGATATTCAGTTACTGTGGGAAACTAAAGGAAGCATTAAAGCTCAGTTTTCAATGTTCTTTAGCACACGAAACATAGAGGACTGCTTTTTCTTTTTAAAGGCTTACCTTAAGCATTTTCCCATATTGAATTTAATCCAAAGTAAATCTGTCCATTCCTTTCTAAGCCATCATCCTTAAGTCAAAAAACGCCCTGTGCAGGTGGAACAGGTCAGAAGACTGAATGCTGAAGCTGCACGTGGAATTAACATGGCAATGACACAGAATCTGATGACAGCAGACTCTAGAATCTAATGACATCAGTTTAGAATAAAATTGTTCTGGGGCTTGCCCTTCTGAAAAGCTGCAGATCACAGGACTGTGGAATGTACATTCTAACTTCATTATGCTCAAGGAGTCAGCCAACAAATCAAGGGACAAGAAAACAGGAAGATGTAGGCAATAACATATATGAGATCTGCACAGTCCTTTACCTGAGACTGTCTCTTTCACTAGCTGCCCTCCACACACCTGGCCTACTAACTCATTCTTCTTTTATTTGAACACTCTTTACGCCAAGTTTTTATATCCTCCAGTGATAGGGAAAAGTGACTATTACAGACTTTGGTCCAAAGATATATTGAGATGGAAAAAAAAGCCTAAATAGCAAATGTCACTGTCCCCCAAAATGAAACATGCTTCATCTACCTTAGCAGTAAAGAGTGCCATCTGATTGTGTGGGCCACATGCACAGATTATGGAGATCTACTGTACCACTGTTTATAATCTTTTGAAACAACGTACACTCATTTAAAGGTAAGGTTAACAGAGACATTAGAAAAGAAATATTGCCCTCTCCTTTTCCAAACCAACCTCAAGCACTGTCCATATAATAGGTGTATGTGTATAGTCACTTATGACATAAAAACCTCCTCAAATATATATTTTTTTACTTCTCAATATCCTAAATACCCTACTACAACTTCCTGTTTTTGTCTGCTTCCTAACAATCTTCTTTGGGAAACCTTTGAACACACTCCTTTTCAGAGGCCTAAAGCTCTCTAATTTTCACCATATAATTGTCAGATTGTAATTTGATTTTATCCTAAATACAAGCTAATAGATTAATCTGTGACTATTTCATGGATGCTAGTAGAAGACACAATTTTGGGGTCACAGAGGACTTTATCACTCACAGCAAATCAAGCAGTATGAATACAGCATATTTGTGTTGGTTCTCCTTGACTCAGGTCCCACAAGGGCAATGAGAGGGCCCACTGACTCTTGCATTCACAGTGAGTTGTATTACAAAGAAAGGAATACTGAGCTCATGGAATCCACCATTTTTACAGCAAGCAGTAAGCAAATCTGCTAAATCTGCTATTGGTCCTGGAGGGAAGCATGATCTCATTCCTTAAGGTTTCTCACCACAACCCTGAGAAATGGCCTCGATAAAGAGTAATCATGCAGACCTTATACCCTTCACAAAAATTAACTCAAAGTGGATCACAGACCCAAATATAAAATGTACAACTATAAAACTCCTAGAAGGTAACACAGAGAAAACCTAGATAAATTTGGTTATGACAATGATTTTTTAGATACAATACCAAAGGCAGGGGTCACAAAAGAAATAAATGATAAGCTTCTGCTCTGCAAAAGACAATGTCGAGAATGAAAAGCCACAGACTGGAAGAAAATATTTGCAAAATACACATCTGAAAAAGGACTGTTATCCAAAATATACAAAGAACTCTTATAATTCAACAATAAGAAAACAAATAACCCAATTTAAAAATGGGCCAAAGACCTTGACACCACACCAAAGAAGATATACAGATGGCAAATAAGCATATGAAAAGATGCTCCACATCATATGTCACCAGAGAAGTGCAAATTAAAACAATAATGAGATACCACTACATACCTATTAGAATCTTCAAAGTCCAGAACACTGACACCACCAAATGCTGTCAAGGATGTGGAGCAAGAGGAATTCTGATTCATTGCTGGTGGGAATGCAAAATGGTACAACCACTTTGGAAGACAGTTTGGAGGTTTCTTATAAAACTAAACATACTCTTACCATACAATCCAGCAATCACATTCCTTGGTATCTACCCACATGAGATGAAAACTTATGCCCACTCAAAAACTTGCACACAGATATTTATTGCAGCTATCTTCATAACTGCCAAACTTGGAAGCAACCAAGATGTCCTCTAGTAAGTGAATGGATAAATAAAGCACGGTATATCCAGACAATGGAAGACTATTCAGCACTAAAAAGCAATGATTATCAAGTCTCTGAAAAGATATGGAAGAAACTTAAATGCATATTACTAAGTAAAAGAAGCCAATCTGAAAAGGCTACATACTGCATGATTCCAACTATATGCCGTTCTGGAAAAGGCAAAACTATGGAGACAGTAAAAAGATCGGTGGTTGCCAGGCATTGAGGGGTAGGGAAGGATGAACAGGCAGAGCACAAAGGACGTTTAGGGCAGTGAAAATACTCTGTATGATACCATAATGATGGATACATGTCATTATACATTTGTCCAAACTCAAAGAATGTACAACACCAAGAGTGAACCATAATGTAAACTATGAACTTTGGGTGATTATGATGCATCAATGTAGGTTCATTAACTATAACAAATGTACCACTCTGGTGCTAGATGTTGATAACAGGGGAAGCTATGGATGTGATGGGGTAGGAGGTATATGGGAAATCTCTGTATCTTTCCCACAATTTTGCTGTGAACCTAAAATGGCTCTAAAAAGGTAAAGTCTCAATTTTTTAAAAATCAAGGGAAAAAAAAAGAGTGGTCAAGGCCCTACATTCTTGGCATACCTGGGAAGATGTATAGGAGAATAAGACGACCAAGGAGGACCATCTCTCACTGAAGCAATCTATTGTTTTTTTTCCCTTTTTTGTGGGTTGCTGTCTATTGTTCCTAAGTCACAGCCAGATTCATGAGTACCTTTTCCAAAAGGACATCTTTTGTAAATTGAAACAATAGAATATGTAAACTTATAAGGTTTTTATAAGAAACTTCTCTTTCCAAAACTGGGCCATCTTGTTGTTCAACACACCCACAAAAGGCCTCCATAAGAAGCACTTGCCCACTGAGCTACCCCAAAGGAAATGATGACATTATGAGTAGATCTCAATGGTGACAAATATTTCTGCCCAAAGGAGGTGACAAATGAGGTCAGATCACTTGCCCCCAACCTGCCCTCACCACTGAAGTAAATCTACGTTGACCAATTTTAAAAAAAGTGTTTGGGTGTGCTTGTCTAGGGTATGGGGAAGAAGATCCAGATCTGCCTAGACATTTGAAAGGGAAAGAAATCATACACTAGAATGGGTAATATCTAGAAGTGTCACCAGCTCCCTTCCCCGAGTTGCTTAAAGAGTTGCTTGTTGCTTGGGAGCTTGAAGAACGGCTTAACAAATGCCATCAGTATTTAATAGGTCCTCAAAGTCACTTTTTAGGGGGATGAACAGTCACCCACCAACTCAGACTGGCTCAGACCAGTCCAGACCACAAATGCAGAACAACACCCAAGCAGACGGACAAAAAATTGTACTACAGTAACTTGCTCTCACTAACATCCTAAATTCTCCTCCTCTAGAAGGGGCAAAGTAGCCATTTTTGGAACATGCGATATAAGTAGAGGCATGTAGCTAAACTGCACATGTGCCAGCCTATGTCTGCCTCTACAGAGAATGACAAAACTTCCTTATTGCATATTAATTCTCTACCCCAAATAAAAGGCACCCACTCCCTGTGCTCAGGAGACCATGGCTTTGTGAAACTATTCTTTATGGTCTCCATTTTCTTTGTTGGATGCCGCAAATAAAATTTTCTAGGGCCAGACCCATGGCCGAGTGATTAGGTTCATGCGCTCGGCTTTGGCAGCCCGGGGTTGCGCCGGTTCGGATCCTGGGCTCAGCCGTGGCACCGCTCATCAGGCCATGCTGAGGCGGCGTCCCACACAGCGCAACCAGAGGACCTACAGCTAGAATATACAACTATGTACTGGGGGGCTTTGGGGAGAAGAAGAAGGAAAAAAAGAGAAGATTGGCAACAGATGTTAGCTCAGCTGCCAATCTTTAAAAAAAAATTCTGCTTCGTGTGACAATTACTTCTGGTGTAGTTTCAAGGGGAGTTTACTCCAGTGTCAAAAGCTGTTTAACATTCTTCTGGATAGAGTATTTATCTAAACCTCTAGTCCTAAAATTTCTCCCTTATTGCTTATTTTTAAGAAAACCATAATTAGAACAAGCCCAAAAGAGGTTAATAAAATCTCATAATGGCAGGCATCTAAAACATGCTTCTCTTTCAATCCATTCCCAACTCTCTTTATTCTACTAATTCCATGATTCCAGGCACTTTCTGCATTCATCATGTCCTATGGCCACTACAACTGCTTTTTTTTTTTTTTTAACCTTAGCCACTCTGTTCCCACCAAGACCAATACTCCATCGTTATATACCTCAATACGAACATCTTGTTTGCCTGTAACCATAATTACCACTAATTAAAACTACAATTTCACCATGATATCTCAGCTGAAGTTTAGAAAATCTTCTAGAACAAAGCTTCTCAAACTTTAGGGTACAACAGAGTCACCAGGAAAGCATGTTAAAATGCAAATTCCTGCGCACTGCTCCCAGAGAATCTGATTCACTAGGTCTTCAGAATGTGCATTTCCATCAAGCTCCCAGACTGGATGGAAGGTTGATGCTGCTGGTCCACAGACCAAACTTTGAGCAGCTGTTCTAGAACACCTGGGTAATGAACAGCTCCCAGAGTGAAGGTTAAAAGGGGCTTCTGAGGTACCTCACGGCAGCTTCCTAGCTGAGCTGGAGGCCAGTAAGGACAGGGAATGATTCGGGACTGAACGTCCCTTCTCTTGATGCCTAGATGATAAGTCCCTTCAGGAACCTAGATTACACCTGGGGAGAAGTAGGAGGGGAGCAGAAGGGAGAACCCTGAATGTGACTGAATCTTTAACACAAAAAAAACTAGCTCTAAACTAGAATTGACTGAGTTAACTTGAACGGGCAAATTCAAAGTTTTCCCACATTATCCAGAACAGAGATAACGAGCTACTCCAAATTCAGTTACAGAGTAACATACAGTTACATCTGTAACCAGTCTGAGTGTAGTGAATGGAAATTATTCAATCTATTACATTAATTATAGTATTTGTACAAGCGGCTTACAAATATACTTAATTATGCAAAATAACAATGTTCGTTGCTAAATTAGCACCAGGTCAACTCTGTTACGTTTTCTTTCATTGCAATATTAAACTCTATCCCCAGAGGTTTGCTGTTTGTAGTTTGTTACTCAGACAGCATAGCTATCTGTATGTGACTTGAAAGGTGGAAAAAATATTGCTTGGGGATCATCAAATAATTTCACAGGCTATTTCTACAACTTCCTTATTCACTATTAGCTCATTTTGAAAGAAAGAAGTTAGTAAAATTAATTCACTTCTAAAAAAAGTGTTTGGGTGTGCACACCTAGGGTATGGGGTGGAAGATCCAGATCTGCCTAGACATTTGAAAGGAAAAGAAATTGTACACTAGTATGGGTAATATAGTTCACTAGACAGTAGTTACCAGATGCAGTCTAGTAAAGATTAAGAAACAGTACACAGTCAAGGGTTTGAACGGATCCAATAACAAACTGGAAGTAGTTTTAAAAACAATAGAAACAGAAAAGCATATATTTTAGGTCACCGAGTAAGTACAGATGTGTGCCAGCAACATTAGATGACTTGTTCCTTATCTGCATTCTCAACGTCCTCAGCTTTTGGCCTCTCTCTCAAACTCACCCTGCAAATCTCCTAATTTGCATTAATTCAGTCCTCTGACTTCTCTATTCTCTTATATGAATGCTAAGAATTAGTGAAAAAATCATGCAATGGTGCATACTGGTAGACAGTCTTGAAACTCAACTGAGGCAACAGTCTGCAGGGTAATCCTTATCTTGTTTCTAGTTGACCCCCTCTTCCACTCCCCACAACTGCTGTTCCAAACTTTCTTTGTTCATATGTTCATTCATTAATTAACGTAAATATTTAATGATCTTTTATAATGTGCCAGGCACTGTGCTAAGCACTGGAGATACCCCGTAAACATATTAGTGCAGACTCTTAAGGAAGTCAAAGCCCTAAGACTTGGAAATTGACAGAGGATGGGAAGGGTGGTGGTACAGGGAAAAGAGAAGTCCCTCAAACGTCTCAGTGTACATCCACCTCCACTCTACAAGGTGACCTACAGTCCTTCGTTCCTGAGAAAACCAGGGTTATAAGGTAGGAACTCTTTCAACTTCTGGCCCTCGCACCCACAAAGGTACCTATTTCAACCCCGTATTTCAAAGAATCAAAAACACCATCAGTTATAAGAAAGGGGAAAAAACATTGCCAGTTAAACAATGATGCAGTGATATGATCCTATTAATTGGTGGTAAGACACATCATGATTTAAGAGATGTTAAAATGTGAAAAAATGTCCATCTTGTAAGCAGTGACACAGTATGTCTGAACCCACGTACTCCTCCTTAGTCAGGGTAGGCTGAAAAGGGCACTTGGATGGAATTGAGTGAGTTTTATACTTCAGTACCCACCTTGGGAGGTAAAGTCTGAATTCAGCAGGTATTTCATACACATGTTGGCCTTATCCCTCCTAAATGTATTCATCTTAAAGTGGAGAAGTGGAGTTACATAGCCAGTTAGAAGCTGAGCCAGGAATCCTACTTGCGTCAGAATGATTCAAAACCCGCGGCCTTCTCCACTGTTCTTGACACCTTGTCCTCTCTCAGTTTCTATGACAGCTTTCTCTTCTGGTTCTTTTCCCACTTCTTTGACCAGTCTTCAGTCTTTGTTTTGCGGGTTCATCCACTTCTGCCCATTCCCTCAGTACTGGTTCCAAAAGGTTCTGTATTCCATCCTCTTCTGTCTTCCCATGCTACACATTCTGCCTGAGCAACGTCATCCATTCCTACAGCATTCAGCATCACACACATACTTGTAGGATGCCCAGCACATGAAAACTTTCCCCGAAGAAATGCTTCTCTCAGCCCTTCAGCCGCTTCCTTCCATAGGCTGTAAATGGGTGACTGCGCATGCTAGCAGTGGCTTTCATCTCTTAGCAAGTCCTGCCCAGGAGGGTCTAGCACTTGGCTCTAGGATTTGAGGGTACTTGGCACTTAATGCTTTGTTCTTGGCCTTTGGGGCTCTAGTTTAAACTGAGACTGAGAGCATCTCTCTTTAACATTCTGTTACATTTAAAAATAAAATCTGTTTTGACTTGTGAGACTTTGTTCCCTGCTATATATCTGGAGAGCCTGTACAGTGCCTAGCAAAGAGAAGACACTCTCATTGAATGAATAAAGGAGATTTCAACTGTTAGTGTTATCCTTCCTTTAGTTTTTGTTTTTTAAAGGAATTCATAGACAATAAGACCTAAATGGCAAATAAACTATGAAAAGATGCCCAATCTTATTAGTGTTCAGGGAAATGTACACTGAAATAATAATTAGTTACCATTTCATCTCCATCAGATTGGCTAAAATTAAAAACTCTAACAAGATAATAATTTGTATGGGGAAAACAAGAATTCTCATACACTACTTACAGGATTGTGAACTGGAACACTCTAAAGAATAATTGAGTAATATATAATAACAATATATTTAGTCAACCCAGCAATTTCACTTCTAAGTATACACTTTCCAAATATTCCTCATGTCTAAGGAATTATTAAGAAAGGTGATCAATAAAGCATTACTTCTAAGAGCAAAAAAATGCTGACCTAAACATCCATCAATAGGGCAATAAATTAAGGCATATTCACAGAATGGAATGCAACATAGCAACTGCAAAGAATGAAATAAGTTTGCTTATATCGATATGGAAAAATCTCAAAAAACATTTCATACAAAAGCAAGTTACAAAATGTTATGTACCATATAATGCCATTTACGTAGATTTTAAGAACCGAAGACCATTTATTCACTGTTTATGTAAACATCCACATGTAGGAGAAACATTAAAACTTTCAAAGGAAGAATGCACATCAACTTCAAGACAATGGTTACCTCTGAGAGAAAGGAATACAAAGAAGATTTCAATTATATGTATAAAATTTTCTTACAAAAAGATCTGAGGAAAAAACACTTTTTTGGCAAATTTGTACTAATACAACATGAAAGAACACAGAATCACCATAAAATGAATATCTGTATTTGTCTCTCTCTCAAGGCCTTGAAAATTGACGTTCAATACTAAAACCGACTTGGCAGAAGTAAATAATGGTAAGAATAAAAATGTAAATGCACAAAAAGCAAATTTTATATTTTGGCTCATGAAAATGAAAGTTTATGGAGCTTTAAATAAAACTTCAAAAGCCTGTCTCAGTCTGTGGTCTCGCCTGCATCACCCTCCTCTATTATGCATAAAGTAATATCATACAAGGTACTAGGTATTATGCTGGTGTTCTCTTGGGGGTAGATTTGTGGGGTTTCTTTTTCTTTTCAAACAATCAGTACTGTGTCTGTTGATACTATCTGAAGGTATCATATGAACTTAACACAAATGAAAAAACCTAAGTCAAGAAAACAGAAAGAAGGCCCACAGGGCCACTATGCAACCCTGCTTTACCGAACAGAATTGCCTAATTTTAAAACACATGTATTCTTCTCAAAGCCCATACAAAATGGAAAAACAATGAATTTATTATGGGGTATACTTTAAACTGGAATAAGACTTAACTTTCGAAAGGGAGGATTCCAAAGCTTTATATAACACTGTGATTTAAACAACGCTTTTTAAACCCACAGTTTGATAGAGCAATACAGGTAAAGGATGACAGAGAAAAGAGAAGTGGGCAGCTTGAAAAAGAAAATGAATCAGAAAGTTTTCAGAAATAAGGAAGGATTTAAATTTAAACTAAAAACATCAATGTGAACTAATAACCTTAAAAATACTTAAAACTACTTATCTTTTACCCTGTCTCACAGGCCAAAACAGCCTCTGGTATCATCCTGCTGAAAAACAGTATCTCCCTGTACACACAGATTTTGGTGTTTAGTACCATTTCTCACTGAAAGGAACCAATGCGGCCAAGGTCACAGCTGATTCCAAGTCTTGGAGCAGGGACAAAACCAAAAGCAGTCAAAATATAACATTCCCAAGAAGCAAAGATGCTTTCCAAGACATTCACACTAGTGCTAAGAAGGAAAAGGAAGAACCTTGACAGGCTCTCTGACGGCCACAACATGAGAATTTGAGCTTCAATCATCATCACCTCCACAAATAATTAAATGAAATTAGCTGAGTCCCAAAAAGGCACAAATTCATAAATCCGTGATGATACCGAGTACTAAGAGAGGCATGCAAAAGATTCTAACAATGCTTACAGAAAACACATTCTAGGGGCCAGCCCAGTGGCACAGCAGTTGGGTTCACACATTCTGCTTCAGCAGCCCAGGATTCGCCAGTTCGGATCCCGGGTACGGACCTACGCACTGCTCATCAAGCCACGCCAGGGCAGGCGTCCCACATATAAAGTAGAGGAAGATGGGCATGGATGTTAGCTCAGGGCCAG
>NC_060271.1:108023089-108052988 GCF_021613505.1 Equus quagga
AAAAAGAGGAGGACTGGCAGCAGATGTTAGCTCAGGGCTAATCTTCCTCAGAAAAAAGAAAAGAAAAGAAAATGCGTTCTACTGATGGATCTACTCAAGTTTTTGAGAACTCAGGATATAATCAGATTTTTTTTCTTTTCTTGTATTAAACTAATAGTATCTGCAAATTGTGACTGACAAGTGTTTTAATAAAAGAAGTCAAAATCTCTAGATACCTATTGCAAAAGATAAATTTTACATGTGGAACATAATCCTTTGATCTTTTCATTTTGCTATCAAGGACACTATGTATCAAGGATACATCCATCTCAAATGTGGTAACGGGCTATGACTATATCCTATGAGGACCAGTCATTCTGCCCCATGGGAGGTTATAAAAGGACAGGCAATCTAAAATTTACACAAATATACTTTACAAAGATCTTGTTCTTAAAAAATTATTTTTTTATTTAAGAAGTTTGTTTCAAGGTATCCATTTAGAAAGATCTTTTAAATCTTCCTGTATCTTTTCTCTCAAAAAACCCACAAATTAAGCTTCTGTTTGTTTGCTTTTGTTTATTTTTTTAAAAATTTTTTTTTGAGGAAGATTAGCCCTGAGCTAACTGCTGCCAATCCTCCTCTTTTTGCTGAGGAAGCCTGGCCCTGAGCTAACATCCATGCCCATCTTCCTCTACTTTATATGTGGGACGCCTACCACAGCATGGCTTGCCACGCGGTGCCATGTCCGCACCCAGGATCCAAACTGGACAACCCTGGACCACTAGAGCAGAACGTGCACACTTAACTGCTGCACCACCAGGCCGGCCCCTGTTTGTTTTTTTAAAATACAGCTAACTAGGAAAAAGTTTCCATCTATTCTATTAAATGGGATTCACTGTAATCTAGTTTAAGCCATTAGGGCTCGATTACATCTATTCTAGTATTCCATTGCTAACAAAGATGCCCGGGAGCAGCAAGAGGAGGGGATGTCTTACCTGACATCAATCTTAAAGTTTTCCTATGTCTAGTTTTTCTTATTAGCCATCTGTCACTGTTACTCATAAATTTCACAAATCCTTCCTGAACCCACATAAACAATTTGTGCCTATACATTACTTGAAATTAACTAAGTCCCATAAGTATCTTCCTTTTATTTGTCCTAAACTTATCAAAGTTTGCCTCTCTTTCCAGAATTTTAGAATTTCCTGAACAAGCCTGTGCTCAATTTAACCAAGGTCTTTTTAGATTAAGAGTCACTCATCCTTTTGGCCTACACTCCTTTACCAGGGCTGATCCCCCTCTCAATCTAGTGGATCTTCTTGCCTAGTCCTAAATTCCATTACGTCCTTTCTAAGATGTGATTGCCAAAATTGCACACAGGACTCCTGATGAGAAAAAGCCATGGATTTACATAAAGGCAAGATAACCATTGGTTTGTCTTCAATTACTCTCAGTGATGCTCAATGTTATGCTGGGATTTTTGTCTTTACTAAATAACAAGTCTCTTTTCTGAGTTATAGCTCTGAATTATTTAGAACTATTTTAGATTCCTCTTAAACATTCCATTGCCTATTTTAAAACCAGCCTGCAACTTTTTTTTTTGTTCAGGAATACAAACTTTTAAGACCCTCCTGTTATCTAGGTCTGTCATTTGCGGCTCTTCCCTATCTGAAAAACTTTTCATATGGTTATTTCTCCAGTTCACATATAAAGACATTGAGATCAATTCTAGGACTCGAATTACTTAAAGAACTGATCAACCATTTCCATTTCTTTATCTAGGAAATCACCCTTTCATCCCTATCCTTTGTTTCCTCTCCAGATCCCTTCTCCCAATTCCATGGTAATTTAGCAGATCACTCATCATTGAAGAAATATTTGTTGGCATCTATCCTGTGCTAGGCACAACAAGGCGTTAGGAATACAATGATGAAAACATAGGGTCCCTGCCCTGAAGAATTTCCGGCTACGTCATATTCACTAGCACTTCTTTATTTACTTGCTTATTTACCCCTCAAAAACACTAGTCAGGCACAATTTCTTTATTGATAAATCATTTGGTTTTCTCTAAAAAAATATTATTTATCTTCTTGCCTTTAGAATTCAGTGGATTACCCCACGCAAGAATGAAACTGAATCACTTATACTTTCTCAAATCTTTTCAGGTCTGCATTGTCCAATTTCAGTAGCCGTTAGTCCCACGTGGCTATTTAAATTTAAATTAATACGGCCAAAAAAAATTAAAAATTCAGTTTCTCAGTTGCCCTAGCTACATTTCAAGTGTTTAACAGCCACACGTGGCTAGTGGCTACCACAGCGGGCAGCAGAGATTTAGACAATTTCCATCATCAGGGAAAGTTCTATTTGACAGGACTTATCCGACAGTTCTTACACAAGGTGTCACATAGTGACCACAAAGAAAAACAGGTTACACATTTTGGCAAACAATTACTGTCTTATCCAATACCCACTTGATGCCACCTAGCACGTAAGTCACTATATTCTTTTCGTCAAGGCAGTCTAAACTACCTTAAATATTGACCTCTATGGAATATGGTTTTAATTGTAATGTAAGCCAAAATAATGACTCTGTTTTATGTCTTGTTAGTTGCAGAATATATGACCGAGAATGCCTAATGAAGGTACCTAAATAAGAGCAATAATGCAATAAATAATCAATTCAACATGGGAAACATCTCAAAGAAACTTACCCTCCTTCACTTTCTGCTTCCTCTGAACTATTATTACTCGTTGCTGAACTTTGAACTGGGGCAAGCCTTCTTTTCCTAGCTCTGTGCTGAGGACTTATCTTATGAGCAGTTATCTTCCCTCCAAGTTCACCTTGTATATATTCCTCCAGCTTTGGAACGGCTTCTTTAAGAACTCTGATTTCCTCTTTGAGTTCTTCCATATTTATCAGTAATTCATTTAACTTCTCCAGTATCTGAAGTTGCCTTCGTTGAAAGATTGCTGTCGGTCCTTGGCCGTCATGCATTTCATCTTGCAATGTCACTGAATCAGATGTATTACCCAGAGAAAGGAATTTAGGCAAATTCATTGTTGTCCTTGGTCTACGAACCTTATGGTACCACAAAAGAAGCAAGCTGATTCCAGTAGTTCCCACCACGATGCCAAGTATCAGTCCTTTGTTTGTGGAATGCAGCATTTCTTGGTTTTTGTTTCTAAAATTAAACGCATAAATGTAAATGAAGGTTGATATTATTTTTGCCCAAGATAAAAATATTAGAGCTTTTTCAATTGACAAAAGTCAAGTCTACATCAACACACACACAGAACTTCATAAATCATAAACTAAAATATATTATGAGTAATTACCTTTACAATGTATGTGGCCCAATGGAAATATTTACTTTAAGGATATAACTAAAATCCAGTGTAAAATATCATCTTTAATTCAGAATTTGTATTCTACATGACTGATCTGAAATTTACCCTTTACCATCTATTTTTAAAGGGTGTGATAAATAGAGGTAAAAGCATCTTATAATTTTCTGAGAAAACTGCTTCAGAATTCAAATTGTGCTTAACTACGTCTGAACCTTTTATTTGTATAAAATTAATTAGTGTGCTGATTTCCGGATCTTATCTAATCTTTAAGGAAGGCCAAGAAGAAGCTCCACCTTAGCAACTAGTTCACTTTTGTATTTAAATTTAAAGTGACAACATTTTGAAAGCCGAGGGCTTTGGGATATAAACATATTAGAGATCTTTGGCAAGTTTGTAACCCACCCCATCTCTGCTTTATTCAACACAGAAAGCAGAAATGCCAACATCTGTGCAAGCTTCATCTCCTTTCTTCTTCTTACTCAGAATTGCTCTGTTCCTTACGTTTCTATTTCTGCCTAAGGTCTTAATGTTTTTATTTTCTTTCAAACTTCTCCCCCTTTTTTTTAAGTAACAAAAATTTACTTCTTTGACTCCTTTCTTCTTCTGAACTTTAAATATTTTGCATTCAAAGTCCAAGCTTTGGCCCACCTAATTCCACATAAGCTCACCTACCTTGACTAAATGCACCATAATCTTTCTAAGTATATCCCACCTTCACCAGTTTTATTGCTTATCTCTGTTTTTAAAATCAGAAGATCATTAAAGGAAAACAATAATATAAAGCCCCCTTTCCTTCTGAAACTTTAAAATGGCACTAAGCATATTAGTATTATGATAAACTTTTGCAACCAGAGTAAAATATAGTAAGGATGTTTTATAGACTTTGAAGTTCCCAAAACTGTTTTCCCATCAATTTCTCCTATTTTGTAAACAGGTCTATTAAATTTTGTTAGCAACTTGGGGAAAATGTTACAAATAATGGTAAACCGTCCATTACAGAAAATTAAATTTGCAAATTTTTTGGTTTGTTTTTCCTGACACTTTCTCAAGGAACAGATTATTATACTAATGCCCTCTATGATCTCTGAGGAAAAAGAAACAAATCAGGTAAGTCTCAAGATCTCCCTAGGTTTCCAACTGCAGGCAATTTCTGGACTATGGCACAGGGAGGGAAAAAACAAACAGAGCCTGGTAGTCTCACTGAGTTGAACAGAGATCAAACTTCAGAGAAAATGAAGCCCCTAGGAATTTGTACAGCATGGTACTGAAGATGAGGGAAAGAGAAAGAACTCCAGAAATAGCACAGGGGTCTCCTTGAATGTTTAATTGAATACCAGTCCGCACACGCATGGAGTGAAGCCCCATCAGACCAGGCAAAGAATAATTTCCAGGGAAAGACCAATTACCAGGAAGCTATAAGCTGAACTATTCCTAAAGATTCCACAGAACTGGGAAGTGTTCAAGTTCCCACCAGCCAGAGAGGAGAGTGTTTATGAAATATGTGAGGCTTTCAGGAGAGACCTCAGAAGGGTCATGCCTTGGAAATGGGGCTAAATTAACCCTAGAGTTAAGGCTATTTAGACTTGCCCTAAAATAGATTAAAAATGAGACTCCAAAGGATCAAAGCGATTTACAAGTAATTTAACTGCCTTCAACAGAAAGTCCAACACTCTTTAAAGGAACGGAAAAAATTCAGAACTCAACAACATAAAATCACAATGTTGATCATGCAATCAAAAATTATTAGACATGTAAAGAAGCAAGAAAATGACTGAGATGATGTAATTAGCAGACAAGGATGTTAAAACAACTATTACAAATATGTTGACTATTTAACATAAATATTAAAAATATGTTAAAGGAAACCACAAACACGATTAGGAGGTCAATAGAAGGTATTAAGTATAATTAAACAGAACTTCCAGGGATAAAAAATAAAATATCTGAAATAAAATTTTACTGAATGAGACTAACAGCAGAAAAAACACTGGGAAAAAACAGTCAGCAAACCTGAAGACATAGCAATAGAAACCATCTGCTATAGACTAAGTATTTGTGTTCCCCCAAAATTCATATCTTGAAATCCTAATTCCTAAGGTGACGGTATTTGGAGGCAAGGCTTTCAGGAGACAGAGCCCTTATAAATGGGACTAGGGCCCTTAGAAAAGAAACCCCAGAGAGCTCCCTCATCCCTTCCACCATGTAAGGTTATAGCAAGAAGGTGCTGAACCAAGAAGCGAGTCCTCACAAGACACTGAATCTGCTGGCTCCTTGGTCTTGGATTTCATAGCCTCCAGAACAGCAAAACATAAATTTTCATTGTTTATAAGACACCAGTCTATGGTATTGTTATGGCAGCCCAAATGGACTAAGATACCATCCAAAACAAAGCACACAGATTTAAAAAAAAAAAAGACTAAAATTAAAATAAAACAAAAAACCAAGCAGGGCCTATGAGGCAATAGAAAGCACTCTAAAACATACACAAGGTTACAGAGAAGAAAGGGGGGGTGGAGGACAAAAAATACTGGGAAGGAAAAATGGCCAAAAATTTTCCAAATTGGACAAAACCTATAAACCCAGAGATCCAAGAAGATCAACATAATTCAAGCAGAGTAGGTAAAGAAAACCAAACCAAGCCACAACATTATTAAAATGCTGAAAAACACTAAAAAGAAATCTTAAAAGTAGCCAGTGGTTGGGCCGGCTGAGTGGCACAGCAGTTAAGTTTGCACGTTCAGCTACACCAGCCCAGAGTTTGCCGGTTTGGATCCCGGGTGCCAGCATGGCACCGCTTGGCAAGCCATGCTGTGGTAGGCGTCCCACATATAAAGCAGAGGAAGGTGTGCATGGATGCTAGCTCAGGGCCAGTCTTCCTCAGCAAAAACAGGAGGATTGGCAGCAGATGCTGGCTCGGGGCTAATTTTCCTCAAAAAAAAAAAAAAAAAAGGAGCCAGTGGGGAAAAAAGATATATTGCGTACAGAGAAGATATGATTACAGCAGCTATTGTTTCAGAGACATCACCTCAGAAACCATTCAAGCAAGAAAACAATGGAGACACATCTTTAAAGTGCTGAAAGAAACTGTCAACTTACATTTCTATACCCAGTAAAATATTTTTCAAAAAGAGGGTAAAATAAAAACTTTTTCAGACAAAGAAAAGTTGAGAGAATTCATTGCCAGCAGACATGCACTACAAGAAACGCTAACAAAGGTTTTTCAGGCAGAAGGAAAAAGATAACAGAAACCTGGATCTACACAAAGGATGAAGAAGGCCAGTTCCCAGGTTGGAAGGGACAAATTGAATATACTGTTGGAAGGGTCTTAGATTATAACACGGAGTTAATGTTAAAGATGCACTGTTGTAAACCCCAGGGAAAACACTGAAAAAACAAACAAGAACAACAAAAAACTCCACAGAGGTATAAATAATAAGCCAATAGTGGAGATAAAAATGGAATACTAAAGATATTCAATTAGTCCAAAAGAAGTCAGGAAAGGGGGAAAAAAGAACAAAGTGGCAAATAGAAAACAAATAAGGACAAAAGAAATGATGCCATGACTACATGGGAAAATGGCATCCAAAGATGGAGAAATAACAGTATTTCTCTTGGCCAATGGAAAGATCCAATTTTTTAAAATAGGAAGATAAATTAATGAAGTAAAAGATTAGAGAAACGCTGCAGCAAAAACTTGAGAAGGCAAAGCGGATGGATGGTTTCTAGTGCACAAGGACAGAAGTTGACCTTTGATGGAAACACAAACCGTTCATTCAGAGTAATGAAAGAAAAGGCAGATTATGTGAGCAGATTCAGGAAGGTGGGTAGATGGGATGGTGGAAGCTTATGAAAGTTCTCTTTGATTGCTTCATTGTTCTGAATGAAATAGGACACAAAATAAACAGCTGAGTGAGAATGTGGGAGAGTATTGGAAAGATGCAAATTCCGAATTCAGTTGAATACCTGAAATTTGCCTTCCTATGGCTTATATCCTATGATCCCACATACTCAAGCAAAGCATTATTGCTTCTTCTACTCTAAATAGCCAACTCAATGTGATGTTTCGAATGATGTCCTATGGAACAGAAGAATAAGAAGAATCTACTTCTAAGAAGTCTGCCTAAAGGAATACCTCTCTGTAGATTCCTGAGTAACAAACTAGACTACGTGCATTGAACACAGGAAGTATTCTACTTGGACGCCCTATTTCATTAGAGGTCTAAGTGTAAAAGAGAAGGACTAATGATTTTAAAATAATTTCCAGAAATTACCTCAGGTGTTGGTGAATATTATATCCACGAGAATTAAGAACCCCTTTTCCTGAAGCCAAAGGTTCCAGTAGAAAGCCTGTGTGCTTAATCTGGCCTGCCTGACAGGGTACAGTTTGCCTGGAATTAATTTTTTTTTAAGCAATTAGTCTTTTTTACCTAATTGGTGTAACTGTGAACTGTAAGTCTAACCATCTGTCCACTGCCATCCCATCCAGGAGACAGGCCAGCAGTAGATTCAGATCAATTTGTAACTTTAGCTGAAGTTGTAGGTAATTATTATTAGTCGTTCAATTTTATTTCCACAAAATTATACCACAAAACAAACTTATTTTGAAAGATTATTGCAAAAAGGTGATAAGAAAAGCCACTATTTGCTCATGACTTATATTTGCATGATCTCTAACAGTCATGCATCAAGCGTGATCATCTTGGCTCTTTTTGGTCAATAAAAAAATTAATGCAAGATGTTCATATGCTGATCTTGAGGCCTATTAAAAGAAATCTTCCTATTCTGATTGCTTTCTTGGCTAATTCCTGCTGGGCCTTCCTTGAATTTTACATTAAAAAACAAAGCCTAATATGAAATTTTTTCATTTCCTAAGTAAATAAATGAAAGTCAAAATGTACTGGGAATGAGGGGCTGGCCCCGTGGCCGAGTGGTTGGGTTCTCGCGCTCCGCTGCAGGTGGCCCAGTGTTTCGTTGGTTCGAATCCTGGGCGCGGACATGGCACTGCTCATCAGACCACGCTGAGGCAGCGTCCCACATGCCACAACTAGAAGGACCCACAACGAAGAATATACAACTATGTACCAGGGGGCTTTGGGGAGAAAAAGGAAAAAATAAAATCTTAAAAAAAAAAAATGTACTGGGAAGGAGATCTTATCCCTGAGAGGGTACCAGGTTTAAACAGGTGGGAAAGAATATTAATTTCTGTTTGACCTTTTCTTTAGGACTTATACCAATCCCAAATTATCTCTTTGAGGCAGGTCCTATCATTATCTCTATTTTGCAGATAAGCAAACTGAGGCACGCAGCTGTCAAATCATTACCTAGGGATCATCCAACTAGGAAGTGAGACCTGCTACCCTGGAAGTGAGAACTGCTGGATGCACTGCCACATGACGAAGAGTGAGAAAGCAGCCACAAGGACATGGAGGAGAATGCTGACCGGGCACAAATGCTCAGAGCTGATAGGACCTCAAAACTATAAAAAGCACTTTGGAAAAAAACTGGAATCAATGGACTAGGTATTGGTTTTAAATAACCATAACTGGAGAGAAATAGCTCAAGCTATGTTTGAGTTTTATATCAGTATAAAATGAATGTGCTTCTAAGTCAATAATTTGAAAAATGGCACTCACTAAAAATAGCAATGTAGAAAAGTAATAAATCACAACACTTGCTCGCCTGCAGTATAATTTCAAAGGTTATAGTATATCATTTATATAACTTTCATACATTTAATTATCAAATTAGTAGTATACCCCTGCACTAGAATATAAAAACACAGTAATTAAAAAAATCTATTGACTAGATAATCAGATGCTATTATTCCTGTTACAAGTTTCAATTTGTAAGGTGCTAGTAATAACAATGGAAAATAATAAATTCTTTTAATATAAATTATTGGCATCTAAAATTAATGTATACTACATATTAAAGGTTATTTACAGAGATGAGAATCAAGAATTCTACTGAAATAATAAATTATCAAAATGTAGACTAAATTTCTACATTAAAATTCCTTTGTAGAAACTGTCATGAAAAATTAAAGAAAACGTTTAATTTTCAAGTTCTAGTTTTAATTAAAATTAATTTTTAGATACGAAAATTATGATCAAGTTATGTATGATGCTTTCAGCAACATCTAGCATATATAGTCACTTAAGTCATCAGCAGATTCGTAAGAGGAAATACGTAAACTACGTAACTTTGATAACCTCAGGTATGTCTGAAAAACTTTGCAAGGAAGGGTAAAGGGACACTAGGGGTTACACACAAGCCTGGGGTTTAAGTTTCCCAAGGGAATAGCTCTGAGACCTTGAATTAGCGATTAGATTTCCCACAGCGACCAGGATAACCTAATACTTTCTAGGTGAATTCTGATACTCATATTTCATCAGGTTTTCATTACTTCTCCTACTTTATAATTTCTTTTTTATTTAGGCCGCCCTGATGTTTGACCTATTTGCAAAGGTTTGTCGCACTGAAAATGTGGCTTTCGTTTTGTGCAAAATAGGTAGAGAATTTGAGTTTGAGGAAAACAAAACAGAACAAGAACGTCTGCTGGAGGGTGAAAGCTAAGAGCCAGAGAGCCAGAGGTGGCGCGAGCCAGCGCCGCCAGAAACTCCTCGGGGTGCGCGGGGACCTGCCAGGTCGGGCGGACACTTCCTGCGCCCCACGCCCCCCACGACGGGCGGCCGGCGCGCAAATACCGGGCACTTCCGGGGCTGCAGCTTCGCAGGCGCCGGCTCTCCAAGGGCTGCGCCCGGGAAAGCTGCTGCCAGCCCGCTCCGCCGCCAGAACAAGGCACAGCACCGCCCGCCCGCCGGCGGGAGAAGACCCGCAGGCCTGCGGCGTCCGGAAGCCCGCCCGCGCGCCCGGAAGTGCGGTGGCCGCCGCCGGAAGTGCCGCCCGAGCCCTCCACTCGCCCCCGGCCAGTCCCGGGCCCCCTGCCCACCTGCGCACGCCCCTGTCCTTGGTGCGCCGGCCGCTCTTCCGTCGGGGACCGGGGACCTGCGGCGGGGCGGACGCAAGCGGCGGACGGAGAGCAGCCCGCAGCCTGCGGGTCCCAAGGTCCGGCGCCGGGGCGGCCGCGTCCTGACCCAAATAGCGGAGGCGCCGGGGGAGGAGCCCGCGGCCGCGCGCCCCGAGGCGCCCGCCTCTTCCCGCGGGGGCTCGGCGCACCTTTTACAAGACAGGCAAACGGCGCTCCGCCGGGCACCTCGGCCCGCGCCCGCCTCTCTCGCCCGGATGCCGCCTCCCGTGGAACCCCGTCTTCCCCCGAGATCCCCGGCCCGCCTGGCGCGCGGCTCTCCCAGCATCTTCCTCTGCCAGCGCTGCCGCTCCCCAAACCTCCCTCGCCCCGCTTCTTTCCCGCTCCCCCATTACCCTTCTTTTGTGCCCCTTTCTAGGCACAGCCTTGAACCTTCCTCCGCGTGGCAGTCAAACGCGGACGTCTTGCACCAGTTAGTAATCACGTCCACAGCCATGTTTTCCTAACTTCATTGTAACTCATATTCCCCCTTAATGAGCAACTCCCCTCCTCCCTTTGTCTCCTCACCATTCTTAATTGCTTTTAGATGAAAACCACTGTCTTCTCAGATGCTTAACATTCCCGAGTTTACCCGGCTTCACTTTCTGTGGCTTGTATGATGAAAATAAAATTCTGCCAAATAAACTCTCACAAGCTACACAGCCACTCCCTTCTGTATTGTCCTCACTTGGAGCTTTAAATTTAGGCTTGCAGAGATCTTAGTCTTGATTACTAAATTCCCCACCAAGGTACTGGATGGAATTAAAGATGGGTACACTCCTATTTATCAAGAGAACTCTTCTGGGGCCGGCCCGTGGCGAGTGGTTAAGTTTGTGCGGTGCGCTGTGGCCGCCCAGGGTTTGGCCGGTTGGGATCCTGGGCGCGGACACGGCACCGCTGGTCAGGCCACAACTAGTAGGACTCACAGTTCATATACAACTATGAACTGGGGGTATTTGGGGAGAAAAAGAAAAAAAAACTATGAAAAATCAGAAGGCTAATTCTACAATACATACAATACTATCTGCTGATGGGGATTCTGTAGGATCTTTAAGACCATAAGATGTATTCTGAGCTTTAACCAGGCTGCATACAAGAAGCCTAGCGAAACTCACTTCTTTAAAACTAAGTTATGTTTTGGAAGGCAGCAGACCTTAATCTCTAAAAGTTGAAACTTGTAAATCTCTCCCTTCTAAAAACTACTGTCACTCCCATTTTATCATAGTTTGCAAAGATATTGCGATGTAATGCTAATATTTGATTTATTTAACCAGAACATAATATAATGTAAACCTGTCATACAGAGATAATTTTTTTTAACAAGATTTGGTTACAAAAGAAACTTAACTGTCTCTTTCATAAGACTTCAAAGAAGCTTGACACCTTAAGATTTAAGCTTTTCCAGAAGGAGCACACGGCACAGAAGAGGTCCTTAATAAAAATACAGCACGTGGGCTGAGAACAGGGCCTTACCCATCTCTGCTCCAAGAGGAAGATGGCAACTGATACTGACTTGGTCTTCAAGTTCAGGAGGTAGGGTAAAATAGCCGGACTCTTCCTATATGCCTGTGTAGCACGTGTTTCTCTGCCTGCCTCCAATACCTTTGATTGTGTTCCTTGATTGGTAAAAATTATCTGAGAGGTAGAAACTCTTATAGTGGTAACCATTGACCTTTGGTAAAGTTAAAACTAAATAGCACAGAGAGGAGCTATCATTGCCAGGCACTGTTGTAGGGATGACATAAAAAAGAAGAAATGACTCCCCCTGCTCCTACTAGGAGTATACAGTCTTAAAGGAACTTCTGAGTAAAAAACATCGCAAAACCGCTAGGAATCTCAAAGTTGCTGTCTATCACGGACTGAATATTTGTGCCCCCCCCCCCCCACTCACGCTTAAACCCCAACCCCCAAAGTGATGGTATTTGGAGGTGGGGCCTTTGGGAGAAAATTAGGTCATGAGGTTGGAGCCGTCATGAATGGAATTAATGCCCTTAGAGGAAGTGAGACCAGAGTTCTCAAGAAGCCAGCTATCTGCAACCCAGAACTCAACCATAGTGTCACTATGATCTCGAATTTCCAGCCTCTAGAACTGTGAGAAACAAATATTTGTTCTTTAAGCTGCCGAACCTATGGTAATTTGTTATAGTAGCCCAAACTGACTAAGACATTTTTATTCATCACAGCTAGCATAGCATTACAATCATCTGGCCTCAGTGGCCTTCAGGCCCATCACACTTTGTCCCCACCCACTTTTCCAGCTTTTTCCTACCATTTCCACCAGGCAGTATCCTATACTTCAGCTGTAGCCAAACTACTTCATCTTCTTTCCATAAACCACCCATTTTCTAGTCTCTGTGTCCTTTTCGGGCTGCTGTCTGTGCCTGGAATACCCTGCTCGTTGCCACCTGTCAAAAACCAGTCTAATCTGCTTCACGTGAGAAGCTACTCTACCCACTCTCCTCCTCCCCACAATAAGTGTTCATCCATCCCCCATCAAGACTTTTGCGGAAGAACAGGAGTTCAAATGAACACAAAGCCCCTCCCTACTGTCTCTCAGCACATCTCTCATTTCACAGGAATGTTACTGTTTGGCCAGTGACTGTTGTGTCCATGAGACTGAACATCTTCAAGGCAAGAATGGATTTATCTTTGTATCCCCAGTACCTGGCACAGTGCATGTACTCTATATTAATATTTGAAAATATTTCTCTGAAAGTAATATGTACACTCAAGAGGAAAGCATTAAGAAATCTGTAGTCTTTCATGTAGTAGTAATATGAGAAGTGTGTCAAGGGTTTGTGTTATGCTTTTTTTTCCCTTGGGTTTTATCTAAGTGGTTTTATTTCCAGAAAGCAATTGAATGACAAAGTTAGTTTTGTTACCGGCCACAAACACAGTTTCTTTTACATGCCACACAAGAGACAGACCAAAAGAAAAATGGGAACACCAGGCTTATGGCAAGAAAAGAGTTTTATCAAAAGGCAGCCAGATGAGGAGATGGGAGTTAGTTAGAACTCAGATCCACTGCCTCAAAGGAACAAAGGTAGGAGTCTTTTATTTGAGGTTTCAGTTAGGGGAGAGGGAGCATGCGGCCTTGCTGGTCAGCACTTTCCTACCAGCCTGCGTTTGGCCTTGTCATTTGGCCTCTAAGGCTGCTTGCAGGAAGGAGGCTGCGTGGGTGTCCTTGGTTGTCTGCCTCCAAGGTGGATGGTGGATTCCGGTGCCAGGAAGCCAAGGAGTTGGGGTCTGGGAAGCTTCGGCTTCTTGATATTCTCTGGCTGTCAGTTTCCCTGTAATAAAACTTCAAAGGAGCCCTAACTAGCCAAAATGTTAACATGAGGCCACCTGGGCGCTAACAATTTGTAATTTCTATTTGCCTGAGAAGTTCAGGGATACAAAGGTTTAAAGAACACATATTTACATATGAATGTAACTTAGAGAAGCAGAGGAAGGGGATGGGTGCTTTCAGTTTTAACCCCATATACGCTGGGTTTAATGTAGGGGAACTGATATCAGGGCCAGTATCAGTTTTAGCCCTATAACGGTTAGCAGTATACTCCATAGCTAACTATTTTTGTAGTTCCTTGTTGTGTAATTTTTTCCTAATCCTTTTATCACCTGTCAACTTACTGAGTCAATAGACCATTAAGGGAAAATGAACTGTTTAGTTAGAAGGCAATCAAGAGTTTTGCCTCCATTTCCTTGAGAAGATATACTCTTCTTTTTGTTCTAGAAATTTGATCTGCATTTTACTTTAAAGCTCAGGAACTGGTGATGGTCAGATAGGACAGTTTAGATTCCAATACATTACACCTTTGCTCTTCAAGTTTTCTAATTTACAGCCTGAATTTCTTCATTTGTAAACTGAGGGCTGAGCTGTAAGTATAATTAGTACCGTTACGTCATACCCAACTCCCACCCCAAAACACCAAAATCTTTTCCAGGCTAGGGTTAAGGAAGTATTTTATTGTTAAATAACTGAAGAAATTATTTTAAAATTAAGAACTCACTAACCATTGAGAGAGAGAGTGAGGAGAGGTTCAAGGCTGGTTGTAGACACAAAGAGCAGGAGTGGAGGGAGGAGCCAGCAGGCATCACAGAAGCTCCAGGTTCTCCTATGAACTGTGATGAGAGCAAATAGCAGCAGGAGCAGCTGCAGCAAAAACATGGAGTATTATACTCAGTTCCTGCTTCGTTCTTCACATGAATGATCTTATTCCATATTCCCAACAATCCAGTCAGGTAAATATTGTTACAGGTGAGGAAACCGAGGCTTAAAGAGATGAAGAAACTTGTCCCAGGCCACACAGTCAGTTTTAGAGGCAAATCAAACCTAGCTTTGTCTGAGAGCCTCCCCTCTTAACCACGCCTTCTGAGCCAGGCTTTGCTGCCTGTGATAGAACATTTGAAGGGGACCCTTCATAGCACCCTTCATAAGCACATGAGAGCCCTTCTCATGTGATCTTTTTCTGTCTGCACCTCTAGACAGAAGAATACTTGGGGTTATTGGGGTTCAGCCTTCACTGCTCCTCTTACAGGAGGGGCTGAATCACCGAATCAGAGCACTTACCCCATGGAGGACTTCCCTGTAGGGATTACCAGTATCTCTAAGCCACAGGATATACAATTATGGTGGGTCTATCATATTCAGGTTAGGCTAGAAATGGAGTTTGGATAAAAGAGGAAAAATAATGCTGTGTATAATGTAAACAGTTTTTTGTATTTTTTTTAACTTTAGGCGATCCCTAGAACACAGGAAAATTACCAAAAAAAAAAAAGAAAATCTGAACAATAACTATGACTAAATTAGACTTTCCAAGGCAAAAATGCTTTCTTTGAAAAAGACATGAGGATAAGTTTATTAACTATTTCCATAAGACTAAGTGATTAGTGTTGTTGATGCAAATAATCAATAACTAATCTACAGATAAGAAAGATAGAGTGATATTTAATGAGCTAATGCTGAAGACTAGCCCAGAAGTGTTATCTTCCCCAGGGAAGAAAGCACTCCAGAGAACTGTGGTTTACAGTATGGTTATATACCATTTCAGAATAAAGAACATACATCAAGCATGACAAATACAATTCCCCACCCTCCCGCCCCCAAGTCACAAGGAGATGTTTTGCCGAAGTGCAGCACATACACAGCAGGTCAACTTGACCCTGGTTCTCTTGGCAGAAAAGCTTATCTTCAAAGAAATACTGATATTGGCATCAGAGAAGGGGAGACATTCATCTCTATGTTTAAAAGGTGCATTCTTTGCTTTGAGAAATATTAGAAGCAGACGTACAATGCGTGTTCCGTGGGCCATAAGTCACGTTGTTCTGGGAAAAACAAGTTTTAGGCTGAATCAGATTTAAACCAGAATGTCTTCCCCACATACCTCAATATGTGAAAATTCTTACTATTCTTATCAGTGTAATAAATTATTAATCACTTAAATACAATAAAATAGTTGAGCCAATATTCCTGAACAAATCAGAAATGATATTTTAGAAAGATGCACATGAAAGAAAAGTTAGTAACAATATATATGTAATGCTACTTAGCAATTCAATGTTGAATCACTTTACTAAAATATACCTACTTCATTAAAATATAGAATTCTTATTAGAAACTTTCTGTTTGATTAGAAAAATTAAGTTTTTGTTCGATGAAGAAACAGTCATTTTCCAGAAAGGTATACACCTTGCCTGATTGATACTAACCTTGCTCAATGATTATCAGCAATTTTTCCCTGACGCTTCAAGATACCAATGACGTTTCTTCAGAAATGGAAGATTTTGTAAGTCACATTCTTACAATGATTTCCTATGGTCAGCCTGTTCAAAGTACAGCCTTGGATACACTCTAAAATGGAACTCAAGAGATTCAGAGTAAAGGGTAATTTTGCCCCTCCCTTCTGCATTCTTTCTTCATCTTGAGAGAAAATGTTCAGGGACATCCTTGACCGTATATATGTCAACTTCACAAGCAAAGGTCAGTTTTATCGTTTGTGGCAGATTAAAAATAAAGTCAAATGTTCATCAGTTACACAAAATATTCTTACAATACGTGTATGCACAAATTAGTTAAAAACAATTTAATTATATATAAGTAGAACAAAAGATTTCATTTTGGACTTGGAGGGTAAGTCAATTTTGTACAAGAGTCTGCTGGGAAAAATTTAGGTTAGCAGTTTTCCAGTCCCACTGTCCTCAGACTGTACAAAAATGAGTTATTTTCCCCTTAGGAGTGGATCTCTTTCAACAAATTGTTCAGTGGATAGAGACAGCTTCTTGGCAGTATGCAAAAAAATCTACAGAGAGAATCTATTCTCGTGCTGCAACGGAGACACGGTAATTAACCAACCATTGTTAAAACTTTTTCTGTTTTGTAAAAATTGTAACCCAATCGTTAAAATTAAGACATATTTGGATTCTCACTCAGAGAAGGGAATCTAGAAAAGGATGAAAATTGAAATTCATCAACTGTAGTGATTTTAGATGAAAGCTTGCCTCATAAAGCAAGTAACCAGCCCACACGTACTGTGATCCAAAATAATTATAGTTTGGTTGTTTAGAACTTGGAACATATCTTATGAAAATCATGCTATAAATTGTGGTTTGTTTCCTAAGTAACCCCATAAAGTCCTTCGTAATCTATATGATAAGATACTGTATGGTTTTCAGGTGAATTCTAACTCTGAACTGCTGATGTTAGGAAATCATCAGTCTCTAGCGATGGCTTTGGCTGTTTCCACTTAAAAAAACTCATGGACTTTTCCCTGCCAGCTGCAGCAGCTAATAACCGTCCAATGAAAAGAGAGACTTACCTTTCAGCTATGGCATCTACTTACTAGCTAATTAAAAAAAAAAAAATTTCTTCCTGCTCCTAGCCACAGACTCCGCCAGGTTTCTAGCAATAAAAGAACTACCCATTTAGCCACAGGGCTCCTTAACTTTCTCACTTGAGGCAAAAAAAAAAAAACCCTTCCACACTCCTTGGGGAAAAAAAGACAATTCTGACAGTAATGACATTTACTCCCTCTCTTAGTAATGGAAACCTCCCATTTCTCAAACAGAAGAGCACTGAGTGAACTTTTCTGGACGTAATGACAGGCTAGTCACTCCTGGTACAAGAATCATCACTGAAAGGTGTCTGTATTTAATAAATGGAAGACTGTTAACAAACTAACTTGAATAATTTAGATATTTACACACAGAAATGCAATAAGACTTTATACAGTGAGGATAGCTTCAAAGATTTTTATAAAATATTTAATTGTGAGAATCCAGTTTTAGACATAAAGGCACTGTGATTATTTTCCTTTGCTAAATGTTTGCGATTATGGAGACACGACTATTAATAAATAGTATTATTTTCTCCCCTTTTTAAGATGTAGAAACTATAAAGATCTTTCACCAAAATAATATATTGCTACTGTGGCTTAGGTTATGGCTTCAAGGCATCAAATATCTAAATGAAAAATGAAAATTTCAGTTGATCCAAATACTTCAAAATACTTTGGTACCACCAGTTATCCTTCCTAAAAGAACTCCCATTAACCCTGCCTTCCCTCTTGTATTACTGTCTCAGCTCACACCCTTTACTGCCAAAAACTTTGAGAAAAATTTCCACTTGCAGCCTTCAGTTCCTGAATTCCCAACCATTTATCAGCCCACTGCAGAAAGCACTAAAACTGCTCTCACCAAGGAGGTCAAAGGTCTCCTGACATCTCAAATTAGTGGCTTTTGATCTCTTTAGAACAGGGTTTCTCAACCTCAGTCCTATTGACTTTTTGGACCAGAGATGTATTTGTCCTGGGGGAATTCTCTGTTGCAGGATGTTTAACAGCATCCCTGGCCTCTACCCACTAGTTGCTGGTAGGTCTATAAATTAACCTGTAACTTCATAGAACCTCAGCCCTTAATTAACAGTAGATAGCACAGTCAAACACAAGCACATCTTCCTAGAGAATTAAATAATGCTTGGGTGGGCTTGTTTAGCAATGCTCCGACATTGAAAGAATATAAGTTCTTAATTTCTAAGTTTGGATAATTTTTCTTAAAAGCATTTTCTTATTTATTCAAATTTCTCTTAAAAGTCTTATTAATTTTTCTACCCTCAGTACTTGACATTCAGTAATATATATCTTGAATGAAAAATAGATTGATGGATAAACTAAAATATCTAGGTATCTGAATTCTTTACTTTTCAACCAGAAGTTTTGGCAAGTTTGCACATGAGACCAGCATATGTGATAGCTTAAGAAAATTTTTTTTAATTGGCTAAAGTCAGGTAAGGTAGCTTAGCTTACAGAGGAGAAAGGCCCACTGATGATGGAACGTGGAATTGTAAGAAAGCTGAGAAAAGAGAAACGAAGTTTCCAAAATTAATGGAAACTTTTAACTTTACCTCAGTAACCTAAATTTTGCCTAAAGCCAACTCTTTTTATCAAACTAGTTTTCTCATCGGAATTATACTATCTAATGTGTGGAATTCTTTCTAAAATGTGTATACTTTAAAATGTTTTAGTGTCACTGGTTTCTGCTTTGCAAGGCCCACTACATCTTTTAGGTAGCATTTGTAATCAAGGTGGCAGACTGAAACACTGGGATATTTATGTGCATATAAATCAACTGGATTTCTTGCTGACTTTATAGATTCTCTGACCACCAAAACTTCATATTCTTAGTTCTGAGAGGGGGCCTAGGAATTAGCATTTCAAAATATTATTCCAAGCAGATATTGCATGGAGCACCCTTTGAAAACATTGCTTGTGGCAGTATGGGTCATGATTTACTACTGAATTTCTGAAGTAAAAATGAGATCAGGCAGCCTTATCCTGGAGGAACCACTGTTGAATTCTTTATTCCTCTCCGGTCTTTTACTCAAAAAGAGGTTCAAAGATCGTTGGTTAAAAGGAACCAAATGAAATTCAGGTTTTGGAAACTGAGTACTTCACTAGGGGTTCTCCTACAAACTACAAGTTTCTCCTGCCAGAGCGAGATTAGAAAACAGTTACCTTTCTCAGCAAGAGAGGAAACTGCCCTTGCTTTGCCAACCTTTTCTGACAGGTGCCTTCTTGGCTCTGGATCCTGTTTGGCAGCTCACAGAGCCCACGTGTTCTAGAAGCCTTCATGGCCTGAAGTGAGGCAATGATCACATGAGCAGCACCTGCTCTTTCATAATTGGCCAACAGGTTAATTGCTATCATCCAGATTAATCATTTGCGTCACAATTGTTCTCTGCTTGCAAAATTCCTGTTCTCCCACAAGTTAATTCTCAGGATGTATATATCCAGTGTGCACAATCAAAGATTTGTTGCAAGAGAGTGAGAATGCTTTCTGCCTCCCTTATCAGACACATAACACTTTGCTTTCACGGGGCACTTTGGAGCATTCAAAATACTCTTGAGCACTTGTGTTTGATTGTCACCCCAACCTCTGAGATGGACAGAGCACGGATTTTCATTTCCATTTTGCAGATGCAGTCTCTCAGAGATTAAGTGTGACTTATCTAGGTCACACGGTAAATAGAAGCTCAGACCTCTTCGCTTACAAATGATGGCTCTTTCTCGTCTCTCCTGCTCGAGCCTAGTTGCTAGCATATTTTTCTGCTGTATGTTGGCTGAACAGGGATAGCAAGCTTAGGTTCAGACAATGAGTGCACAGAAGGATAAGATAGTGCTAGTTAATGTCACTGTGCAAAATGAGAAGTTGATTTTAAGTTTCCCCCTTGTGCATTATCTATTTTACTTAGTAGGAAAGAAAACTTTAAAATATTAAAGAACAAAAATTCTACCCTTTATTAATAAGTGACTAGCAAAATACTAGTTGCTTTGTAGAAATGCCAAGTTTTTTATGAAACATCTGCAATATCTTAAAGACAATAAAGCACATTTAATATATTTGTCTAGCATTGATTTCTGCTTATCTTCACGTTTTCCAATCCAGTGCTCTTCTGGAAAACATAGTTTGTTCATGTCTTAGCTCTAAGGTTCTGTAGTGTGTTTATAAATTCGAAGACTGAGAAGGGACTTAGGGAGGTCACTTAGGTTTTCAAAAACCTTCAGATGACATCTCCAGGAGCATTTCTAGTGTTCTACAAATAAAGTCAGAGGCCTTGCGGGGGTGGGTGTGCTAGTGACCTTTATTAGCACAGCTTGGGGGAAAATACGTTGCGCCTGTACCCAGATAGAGCAAACATTTACACTTTCAAGTGAATGTTTGGACTAACGGACAAGGAAAATTTAAGTGTGCAGGTTCAAAATACTTGAGCAATTGGAAGCTCACTTTTCAAAATTACTGCCTCAATTTCTAACAACTATTCTCACACAAAGTAAGAGCCTCCTGAGGTATATCTCAGATGAAATAAAAGAATGATAAAATTTGGCAGCCTTTGAATTTATGCCACAACCAGCAAAAATAAGGAAGGTCCATATTTGCATTAAGAGTTGCCTGAGGAACCATTCTCAAGATTCCAACTCAACGGGAATAGCCCTCTTAGGACTTCTTGCTTATCTTGAACACTATGGTTTTGGGCACTTATTAGATTGACTTTCTGAGATCATCAATCAGATCATTGAAGGAAATCACAAGGGGATAATTTGTTAAGAGTTGTGGTAGGAAGAGGAAAAGGGTAAAAAATGAAAATCTAGGTGGAGATGAGGTCATGAAAAATAGTGTGGGGCTACCCACTCTGTCCCCATGTATGTTTGCAATATGTAAATATCCAGGATAATAAGTAAGTCTTTTATTTCATCTGTCATGGTACTATGCAAAAGCACAAACAAGGTACCAGAGAAATCCGTATTAGGAGCAGAACTAGAATTGGAGGCAAGACATGAAGAGGATGGTACTGAGAGGACAGAGGAGAAGGAAGTAGAGCGAAGGAGACAATGGGATCATTCTTGTTTTTCCTGGGGTTGGTGATAGGACCCTTAGCTGAAAACAAGACATGCTAAGTAACCCACACTCTAAGTTGAAAGAACAAAAGCCACTTCCCTATTGGGCTTGTGAAGAGCGGCCATCTCTGCAACTGCCAGTAGACCCTCTCCCCCCATATACACACTTCAACTTGTTTCTCGAGCCTGTGGAGGGAGGAATACCTCCCCGGAGAGTGCAGTGCTTGTAAAGAGAGGCTAGATGCTCCACATCCCTCTTACAGCTGTGGGGCTTGTGAACGGGTGGAAGTTTGCCAAGAGAATTGCCTGTGATGCAAGAAAGGGGGTCTGTTCTCTTTGTCTCCAGCTGGACATCTTTTGAGCCAGCGTTTGCTGTCCTGCCCCCAGTGCTAGCAGAGTCTGGGAAGAACCCTGAGGAGGATGGCAAAGTAAGGTGGCCAGGTGAAGATAGAGAAATGTCCCCAAGAAACACTGAAGAGAGACCTTATCAGTGCCCACATTCCCCAGAGTAAGGGATGTGATTAGGGGCTACAGGCATGCTGGGGACTGCAGCAAGGAGGAGGAAGGGCAAGTGTGTCACAAAAAATGTGGCATTTTGCCTTCAGCTGAGTGGTGAGCCGAAATATGCATTCAAACTGAAAAAGAGCTTGCTATCACCTAGAGGAGCTATTTTGGGTTATGTTCACACCAGTAGGGTCAAGTATGCCCTCCACCTGCCCACACCCAGGCTGCAATGATTCAATGAGTTAGATCAGTTGTGATGACTAAGAGACGGGGGGCAGGACCTGAATTGCCCCCACTGGCCACTTCCAACACAAGCAGTTTAGGTTGAAGAGAGCATAAAAACCAACTAGGCAGAAGGCAGCCAGCATGCCTTGGGAGCCACATAAGAAAGTATCTGTTCTCCTGCCCCTCTTACTTGTGCTGATAGCAAAGGAGCAGGAAAGGGAGGTTGGAAGGAGAGGGAGGATGGAGAAGGAGTGGTGGAGAACAAGGCTAGCCTGCCCTGTAGCAAGGGGAGGGCTTCTGGACTGAAGACTGAAATGTTAACTCGGCTACATTTCCATTTCCACATGGGGTCGGGCTGCAATATGGTTAAGGGAACCCACTATGCAGTAGAAAAAGGGGATTTGATGGAACACAACTGACAGAAGTGTGGAGAAATAAATTAATTCCACATTTGTATGCAGATGAGTTGGCATTAGAGGAATCTATTTCTGGGATGTTTGGAACTTACCATAAGAAGTTACTCTTCCTAGTCCTGATTCAGCTCCCTGTTAAGACCTGGATGTGTTAGTGTTCATAGTGTAGGACTATTGGTATTCTTCTGTATAGGAAAAAGAAATGGATGGTGCTTTCCCAAACTTAATATAATCCACCATCAGTTAGTTACCTTAATAGTTTTCAGAGACTCCAATGCCAATATTTCACCCAAAGGAAAGATGGGGAAGATTGTTTCCCTCTCGGCATTCTCTGGGGACTGTTACCTGAATCAAATAGCTTCCCGGAGGAATGGCCAAATTAAATTAATTTATTTTTTACAGTGTAACAGCACTAATGAGCAAACTTCCTTGCATTTCTAACCATGGAGAACAGCATTGTTAATTTTTTAAAATAAGCCTTATTTGTTGATCATAATTTTAGAATGTTTTTAGTAATGAAATCAGTGATATGCTATGTAGTCAAAAGTGATGATACAAATCTGTGGTTCCCAAACTTTAACATGCATCAGAATCACCTGGAGTGCTTGTTAAAACTCAAGACTTGGTTCTGATTCAGTAGGTCTGCTGTGGGGCCTAAGGATTTACATTTCTCAGAATTTCCCTATGCTGCTGATTTGGGGACTGCCCTTGGAGAACCACGTCTTTGTATATATATGAAAATTCCAAATGGTGACAACACACTGTTAAGGGGTTAAAAACCTGGTTGATTAAATAGAATTATCTCCAAATCCTCACCCCCACTCCCCGCCACCTGGAGAGGTGACCAAGGACACTCCAGACAAATGCACACCCTGGTCTGTTATAAGCCCTGCCCCCAACCCCTGTGCATGGACTCTCTGCGAGCTGGACCTGACCACATCTGTGTAATCTGCAGGGACTCCTTTTGCCCTGAAAAGTGGACGTAAAAACTCCCTTACTTCGATTTCCTCTTGGTCTTCTAAGGGTAGTGGCAACCCTTTGAACATGAAAATTTGAACTTCAGTAAGATTGTCAAATAAATACAGAGATTGTGTACCAAAGAAAGACTTCATAGACTTGATATGTTGGGACTGCTAAAATCTCACTCTATAAAAACACCACCAAACATTTCCCGACTTGCCAAATGAGTTCTGTCCTTAGAGCCCCCTCATCTCCCTTTCTGCACCACTTCCTGCTCCAGTGCTCAGACCCGTTGAAAATAGGCCCTGCAGAAAAGATTTCACAAATCCGCTCTAGCCTTCCTTGGCCCCCATACTTCCTCCATCACGACCTTTGGCCCTCTGGTTAGCACTTGTCTGTTTCTCAGTCTGAGACCCCACGAGACTGGAAGTGCTCAAAGGCACGCCCTGTGTCTGTCTCCATTGCTATTGTATCTCTGGCACTTATTTCTGATTCTGGTCCATGGTACCCACTGAATAATTAATAATTGAAAAAGTGAGAGAATAATGAAGTAAGAGTAAAATAAGACCACTTTGAGAGGAATTTGCGTTTTAATAGCTCTGACTAAGCGCTTTTCACCTCAATAAACCCTAGGTAGTTCTCAACCCAGTGACAATTTTGCGCCCTCAGGACAAATTCTGCAGACATTTTTGATTGTCACCACTGGGAGGAGCTACTAACATCTAGGAGGGAAAGTCAGGAATGCCACTAAACATCTTTCAAACGTCCAAGACAGCCATCCATAACAAAGAATTGCCAGGCCCAAATGTCAATAGTGCCAAGGTTGAGAAATTCTGCCCTAGATGAATTTTAGAGAGGGGAGGGGTAGTATCATAACCCCTGAAATCATATCATTTAGACACTTGGTTAAAGTTGTCCTTATATCCAGAGTTACTTAGTACTGGATCCTGTTCATGGAAATACTTCCCTGATTTCTTTATGAAGACTTTATATAAACGTATTCCACAGTATGCCCTTTTGGGCCTTAAAAGGAAAAAGGCATTTTTATGTGACTTAAAAGATTTTGCTGCAAGTCTATGGACAGAGGTTGTATGTTTATGTCCCAGGCTGTATCTGAGGGTCCTCTGTACACCTACTATTTGCCTGACATTCTTCTGGGGTCTGGGAATGCAGCAGTGAGCAAGTCATGCAAGGTGACTCGGGGCAATGACATTCTCATTGGAGGAGAGACAATAAACAAACCAGTGACTCCCACGTGATAGCAGAGCTAAGGGCTATGGCCAAATGAAACAGAGGAACATGACAGAGGGGCAAGTTTAGACTGGATGGTCAGAGAAAACTTCATGGGGAGAAGACCTCTAAGCTGAGATCTGAATGCCATGGGAAGATCTAAGTGGAGAACAGTACAAGCAAAGGGAATAACTAGGCCAGGGCGCTAGGGTGGAGGTGAGCTTGGCGCGCTAGATGAGCAAGAAGAAGGCTAGCGTAGCTGTACCATAATGACGGAGGGACAGTGTACAGGATGGGGCTGGAGGTGTAGGCAGGGGCCGCAGCATGGACACCGTAAAAGGAGTCTGGATTTCATGAAGTACAATGGGAAGCAGTGGTGTGCAAGGATCTGATTTTCATTTTTAAAGGATCATCCCAAAAACTCTGAGAATGGAATGGGGGACGAATGTAGAAGCAGAGGGTCCAGATGGGAAGCTGTTTAGTTTATCCCGTGGACAGCTGTGGTGGTGTGGACTGGGGAAGTAGCAGAGCATGTGGAGACAAAGTGTTCTGGGATTGGGCAAGGCTGGGCTTATTTTGTGAGCTAATAGGGCAGGCCCTGAAGAGTTAATATAACAATAAAACTCTGTTCATACAAAGTAGGAGGGAGGAGGTTGGGGACCTAGAGAAAGACGAGATGAAAAAGTTGGACTGGTGTCTCAATATTCTCTCTCTAGGGGCTGGCCCCATGGCCGAGTGATTAAGTTCGCACATTCCACTTCAGTGGCCCAGGGTTTCGCCGGTTCGGATCCTGGGTGTGGACATGGCACCACTCATCAGGCCATATTGAGGCGGTGTCCCACATGCCACAACTAGAGGGACCCACAATTAAAATATACAACTATGTACTGGGGGGCTTCGGGGAGAAAAAGCAAAAAAAAAAAAAAAAAAGAGATTGGCAACAGTTGTTAGCTCAGGTGCCAATCTTTAAAAATATATATATATATTATCTCTCTAGCAAAGGGCTTCATGAAAGAAGTACAAGCGGTGTTCTTTGGTCCTTGACAAATGTGATTCAGGGTGAAGGGCATGAAGATTACCTCACCACCAGGAAGACTCTAATGTATATAATATGAAGTCTGGAGGACTAGGGCTGAATCCTGGGGGTATACTGAGTCCTGGTGTCCACTGGGAGATGGCAGAGGATCTGTGGACATGGTCATACTCAGAGGTGGCCCAGAGTCTTTTCTAAAAGCATAAGTGATGTGTTCGTAATGATATATAAGACACCTCCTGGGAACTTCCAGAAATGCCTAGGGTATCCTAATTTTTAGGGAATTGAGATCCTGTATCAGCAACTGGGGACAAAGAACCATCAAATGAGTACTAATATTAATGCGGTGTTACTTATACTCACATTTTGGGCAGTCTTGGTGAAATTTGGGTTATATATAGGCTAATATGTTGAGTCAATAGACCTACTTCATTGTCCATATGGATGTACCAGGTCTGCCAGTGTCTTGAAAATGATATGATATTCAAGATAATGATGTGTTTTCCCCAGCCCGTGGGACTTCCTCTTTCTAATTTCAGTAGTTGGAGTACTTTTCTTCCACCTTTGAATTCTATTTATGCAGTAAATTTCACTGGTGAAAGTCACGTGCTCACATTTAGCAGTTGTAGATCTCTAGTAAAGGATGATGATACCAGGAGGTAGGAGGCACACAGGAGGAATTATACATCTCAAGTTGATCGTAGACAATTATTTGATACTTTCGTGGGTTTGTTTGGTCACGTGCTCTAAATATAATGAGCTGTATGAATTTTTGCCTGAAGGAGAAAGTGGAAAAATATGTATCTTAGGAACACTTCCAACTACAAGGCATAACAACAAAATAATCTGACAGTAACTTTGAAAAAGAGACAAGTGGTTGCTGGCATTGACTCATCAATCAATGATACCATCAAAGGTAGACTCTATCTTTCTGCATTATTACCTTTAGAGTTGGCTTTTGGTCCTAATGCTTGTCTTGCGCAAGGCAGGAGGAAGGGAGAGAGAGACAGGATGTCAGTTATCGGGAAAGAACAGCTGTCTCAGAAATTCCCATGAACCTTATGCTTGCAACTCGTTTGCCAGAAATGGAACACATAGCCATTTACAGTTGCAAGAGAAGCTGGGAAAGGGAGTATCTGGATTTTCAACCTCCACAGTAAGAGAATGAAAGAGTGAAGGGGGTTGGGAATGGTTTTGCGTTAATCAGCCAACAGGGTCTGCCATTCTGACCAAGTGGGAGGTGGAGGAGCGTGTAACCAAGATCCAGATGTAGAAGTCTGCCATACCCAGCAGTGGATCTAAAATGCCTGGGGTATGTATTGGATAACGTCTTCTTCTGTCTCTCTTGTCTTTGTACCATACTGTCTTTAATGCTTCATGTCATACAATATTACCATAACCATATCGAGACCTCTTGTACTGAAGAATTTTTAAGCAACATCACTGTCTATCCAATCACAGTATCCTAATTTAATGCTCCCTTTTCATACACTATGGAGTCTAAGAATGTCTTCATAGGAACTGCCAATTGCTGGCAGACTCAGGCAAGATGTTTTCCTGAAATAAGAATTCTTACATATTCCATGGTTGATGTAAATGCCTATGGTTTGAGATGCCTTCAGCAGGATTGAGAGAGATGGATTAGGAGAAAGAAAACAGGAGAAAATAGTGACCAGGTGGGTGAGCACTTTGGGAAGAAGAGAGCTCTCAGGACTAGCACTTTGAGGGTGTTCTAGAAGGTAGACTCAATAAAGCTCTAAGGAAAGGAATTGAGCCTGAAGAGTAGGATTTTTTTAAGAAAAAAGGAACTATAACTTTTAAAACAAGTCAAAGCATTGAGAATTATTATAGGTAAACTAAAATTTACTTTTTTGTCTTTAAATGTTTAAAATAATTTTAATGAACATCTAATCATAGTATCTGAATACTCACCTGTGTGATTCTCCCTGTCCTATTTCTCCAGAGCCAATAGAATCAGCAGCAAGACTCGAACACAAACTAAAACATTTTTATTCCATTTCACAGCTAATGGGAATTAGTTCTTTTTTCAATGACTTTTAATGTATCATTTGGATGCTTCTGGCTGTAAGTAACAGAAAACCAATGAGAAGTGTCTTAAACCCTAAGGGTTTTTATTATCTCACATCTCCAAAATTCTAAAGATCAGGTTGATTCAGCATCTCAACAGTGTCTTTAGGAGCCCAGGCACTTTCCATATTTCTGTGCTGCCACCCACAGCATATTGACTTTCATTCTAGGTCTGTATCCTCATGGTTGCAAGATGGCTGCCACAGTTCCAGCAATCATGCCCTCTCACAACTGCTTCAAAAGGCAGGAGGGAAGAAGGAGGCTCTTCTCATTCATCTCTTTCTTTTTATGAGTGAGGATTTCCCCAGATGTTCCTTATGTCTCAATGGCCATAACTGATCCTACCCATGTCATAGCTGAAAGGGATCTATTTTAGAAAAATAAGTGACTGTCATTTGTACCTCTGTTGAGAGAAGCACCCTCTCTCAAACAGCAGGAACAGGGATGGGAGTGGCTATCGTGCAGTAAACTTTGTGGGACTAGAAAACACAATTGTTTCACTAACAGATTTGGTATCTTCCTTTAGATGTTTCAATAAAAGCGAGTCACATTTCTAAACCTGATTTCCTATCAGAATAGTTCAGGCCCAGATATTTCCTACCTCCTGACAGTAATTCTGGCTGATTAACTGACTTCCCTGAAGAGCTGAGCTGGCTCTCCTGCTAACATGCTTTAGCACTTTAAGGAGTAATGCCCGTATTAAAAAGGAGAATGTGTTCCAGTAACATATTATATTGCCAGAAACATCATTAACAGAGGCCTAAATAATATAAGAGGTCAAGAAAGGGTTTGTGTGTGCGTGTGTAAACCACATTCTGTATTCATACAAAAACAAGTTAATGTTTTTTCTCTGACAAACTACATATAGAAACAAATTTCCAATTGGACCCAAAATATTTGTAGAGGTGCTCCCTGTCTCATGGCATTAAAAAAAAGATTCCAGCTTTTATCTTCACAAAATAATGTGGGAATTAGGGAGTTAGTGGATTCTTGTAGAGATCCACTGCAGCATCCTTCAGTGAAACAAAACGTGGTAGTACAGCAGGTAAGCCTTTCAATCACAATATTCAAAAGAGCAGAAATGCCACATTAATCTGTGACTGCATTTAATGGTGGAACCCTTAATTCTGGCTAGCATTGCAATGGAAGAAATCAAAATTGCCTTCAAGCTAACTCAGTTACTTCCAGATTTTAAGTCTGGACTCTTCCCATCCCTGGCCACAGTCACCTTCTCTCTTTTCCCTGAGGGTGAGCTAAGCTCTGGGGGAGGCTCATGTATCACCCTGGCATCCGGCCGAGGTGGCCATGCTGTCTTCTTGAATCGCTTCCCATGACAGGGAGTTTGTTTCATCCCCCAAACCCCACCCCCGCCCCGTGTGGGTTCATGCTCTGGCTTCAGCTGATGATATCTGTGGTCGTTTCCATGGCCTTTGGTTTCAAGGCCCAGCATTTTGTTTCTTCTGTGGCCCATTCATAAGCTTTTTCTGGTCTCCGGCCCTCTCAGCACCGCTGCCTCCCCCACCCCCTCTCCATCCTTCAGGATGGAGCCTGCTTTCCTACCTGAGTGGGGTATGCAGAACTTTCTAAGACAAATTGGCCTATTTGTAAAAATGATGGTGACACAATTAAGCATAAATATCTAAAAAGAGACTTCTGACCAGGAGATCTTGCAAAATTCCTAATTTCCTTTCACAAAGTTGCGTGAGAGTTGAGATTGAGAAATCAGCATTGCTTCCAACAGTACTGCTCTGGGAAAGCATGATGAATTCGATCCTCTCTTCTCAGATAAGGCAAAAAAGTCAGAGATAAGATAATGTTGCCTTGGGAAAGACTGTTTGCTTTCAGTAGTTTTCCCTCTGGGAAACCTGACTGGTCTTTGGGGATTTAAAGCCAGTGTGGGTTTCTGTGCCAGTGAGCTTCGTGTACAAAGCATTGAGCTTCTGAAATGAAGAGCTGTGAATACTAAGTACCCCAGGTCAAATCAGTGCCACCAGGCCCTGAGTACCTTGTGGCTTGTGTATTTAAACTGAATTTTCTTGTTAAAAAAAACACAAAACATTGGGGAAAAAAGGCTGATCGGTAAAGTTTCACCATAATTTCTAAATGTTTTCCTAGGCAGGTTTCATGCAGGTTAAAGGAAGAGTTTTGAAGGATAGCAATCTACATGTTTAAATATACACTATTGAATGATGACAATCTACAT